>NC_134483.1:198472132-198664632 GCF_040206685.1 Ascaphus truei | reverse complement strand
GTATACTGCATTACAATTCATTATAGGGGACGGCTTCACAGAGAATAGCTCGCAAGCGCCACCATGTGTATTTTGACGGCATTGCAGTATTGTAACCAGCCGGAATAAAAAGCTTAAATTCCTGCCGGAAAATAACGCAATGCACTCTGGCTGAAAAATATCAGAAACCTGAATACACCCGAGTATACCCGAATTCGCGGGACTAGCCGTGCTCGAATAAAGTGTGTCGCCAGTGTAGATATACCTTTCCTTTTTTGGAGTGTTGTGACGTCATCAAAAAGGGAGGGAAGATCACCATCTAGCATGGTAGCATGCCTGTTGCAATTATAGATGTATTCCTCTAGAGATCTGTGATTAACAGGAGGTCATAACTAAGAGGAACACAACAGGTCTTAGCATTATTGAATGATATTGACTAGAAGAATGATTATTTGTTAGTGAATTGTGATGTGGCTTCATTGTATGCCTCTAAAATTGTTAAGAGGGGTGTAAAGCTTTATGGATCATATTTTGAAAGAGGCTAAAGATCTACTATTGGAGCAAGTTGACTTTATAGTGGCAGGGATCAAATTCATTCTCAAATATAATTATTTTTGGTTCAATGGGAAACTATTTCTTCAAAAATGTGGTACAGCCATAGGTACCAGGTTCACACCCAGCTATGCCAACCTGTTTATGGGGGTCTGGGAACAGGATAACATCTGGGCAGTAAATGTTGTGGGTAATAAAAACACTCTAAATTTGAGATTTTCATAAAAATGTAGTGGAAGGAAATTGAGTTTCTAGCTCTTATCATATACCAGAAAATGGCACTTGTAACACAATTTTTTTTAAAGCAGTAGTCAACAATTATATTTTAAGGATAATCTTCCACCACCTAAGGTGAGTAACCAATACAGATGCACTGGCCGTTATGCAAACAAATCACAGACCAGTTTTCGTGTGCGTTGCTGTACTCCACGTGGCATTAATGCGGCCAAACGCCCCAGGCACAAGTGTTTATCACGGTTGCTTTGCTGGAATTTCATGGATTCCGTTTCTTTGTGTGCAATGAAATGAATGAATTGTAATGTGTACAGTACTGTGCTACTGTGTCAATTTCAGTGTTTAACACTGTTTAACACTAAAATTACATTTTCTGCACTCGCGTCTTAAGGTGGGAAGGGGCAGTACTGTTGGAAGAAATCCCGCACCATGACATGGATATTCCGAGGTATACAACGCGTGAAGTGTTCGAATAACGGCCGCTGCATCTGTATACCATATGGACAATTAAGACAGTAAAAATTGCAATTCTTCTAAGGATGAAACCTACAAGATCTATAGAAAGGGACTACAAAATTGAGGTCATACAAAAGGCCCTGTTGAGAACTGAACAACTAAATAGGGATTAGTTATTCATTCTCAATGCTAACCAAAAAAACAAATACATTGTGTGTCTGTGTAGAGCTGCTGTGTTGTGTGTTGAGCTGGTGTGTGTGTGTGTGTGTGTGTGTGTGTGTGTGTGTGTGTGTGTGTGTGTGTGTGTGTGTGTGTGTGTGTGTGTGTGTGTGTGTGTGTGTGTGTGTGTGTGTACACAGAGGGGTGGCAGTGTGTGGTTATAGATAGCTGCAGTGTGACTTTATAGAGGTGGTTTAATGTATTTACCATTTTATTTTAATAAAAAATATATATTTAACTATACAAAAGTGACTATTATTTATGAAAAAAGCCTACATTTAACCTATAATAGTAATAATCCACTCAGAACAGGGCATTACTGGCCAATAATGCCCTGTTCTTCAGGGATTATAATTTAAATAACTCACATTCCACACTTCCTAAAAGGATATCCATAACAACTACACTGAGTTGACAAGTCTGAGGCACCTTGTGAGTAATGGGGTACTGGTGTCAGGTCCAAAAGGATGAGTCCACAACCTTTGTTATTCTGGGTAGCAGATCAACCAGTATGTTTTAAACCAACTAATGACAAGTAGCACCACTGTCAAAGCATACTTTTGAGCTCTACTGCTCACACCTGTAGCCCCCTCACCCAGGCTTCCTATGGAAACAGACCATTTGCACTTCCTGGTTGCCATTGTCAGTTCAATGTTCCTAGTGCACAAAAAGGAGGACACCTGAGATATCCGTGAGATATGCTAGTAGCTGGATTAGATACAGATGTGAGCAGAAGAGCTCTAAAGTATGCTGTGATACTCACCTGCTGGTTATGCGCACACTGCTAGAGCTGCTGCCCAGAATATCAAAGGTTGTGGTTTCTAATACTGTTGGGTCTGACACCAGTACCTCGCAAGCTACCTTAGACTCAATGTAATCATGAATCTATACTCTTCCCTCTTTTGTATTTTTTTAGCTCCTACATTGGTGTTTGATATTCGATATGCTAAATAAGCTTTAAAGCTTATTAGTTGTTAGTTTTTAGTGTTTTTATGTTCATTAGTATTAGTTGCATTTGTTAATTACTATAAAAAGATGAAGAAAAAAAGGCTACACATTAAAATTACATCTGTAGATGATGGTCAAATTTAAATTTGTATTGTTCCATGTTGATGTACTGTAGTGCCGACGGTTATTATAACACAAACCAGTGGCAATCAGCAAAAAGACCAGGTACATGCTGGGTACATGCTGGGTCGTTTTTAAGGCAAGTTTAAGGCATTTCTGCATTGACTAATGACCCATCAGATTAACAGCAGGGACCCCTGCTGTGTTAATCTGATGGGTCATTAGTCAATGCAAAAATGCCTTAAACTTGCCTTAAACTAGCCAGGTTACACCCAGCATGTACCCAGCATGTAACCGGGCTAGTTTAAGGCAAGCCTTAGAATACTCGTTGTCTCGTCTGTATCTTTCACTGAAATGCTGATGTACGTTTACTGTATTTCTTACGGAAATGTTGATGTGGTTGCATGTATTTATTTTGCAACATATTGCTTCTAAACAAAGGTGTCCATGTTGATGGTGTAAACTTGTGGAGCCGATCTATAAATATATTTATAAAATGTATTTACCTAAATATTTGCATGTATTTACAAATTGATAAATTGATGTCACATATTTGTAAATATGAATTCAAAGTGATTCCTGGATGTTCCAATTATATTGTGAATTGCAAAATCAACTGGGATATTGTTATCACTTATATTAATTTAAATGTACAGTGTGTTTTCTTTTTCTCCTTTTGATTTTCTCTATCTGCTTCATGGTTCAACAAAGGGATGCGCACTAAAGTGCTGATTATGTTCCAGAATCAATAGTGCATACAGTAGTAAGTGGCAAAGTACCATCATTTCTTTAAAAGCTCACTTATGCTACTTCTATTTCATTTTGTTTCCTACATTTCTTACAGTGAAAAGACACATTGATTTTAAGTACCTCTTTTCTGAGGCTTCTCCTCTAAACAGAAATTACCTACAGTATTAATGCACTACAATATATTGATCCATGGAAAGAAGAAAAGCAAAACTCATTTATTTTGTTAGTTTCAAGTTGTCAAGACCCAATTTTCTCTTAAAGCTATGATTGTAGAAAAAGGGTAGAGGCATTTTCCTTATGGAATACAGTTTGATAACAAAAATTGAACATATTGTACAGTGCTATATAAAAACTACTTCAAGACCACAATCTTATGTGGGAAAGCATATATGAAAAATTCCAGTGCATGGTGATGGTAAAACTGCATAAAAACTAAATTTGTAACCAGATTTTCTAAAACCACAGCCAATAATTCAATCAGCATGATCCATGTTCTCTCTCAGGGCCCTGGACAATGGGATAAAGCAGGATTGAAGGATATGTGAAAGACATGTAAATGCACTCTTAAGTTTCTTTTCTTTGTACCGAACACCTTGTCTGTGGAGGGTCAATTTTTAGCTATCATAAATTTATTGTATCTCGTTTGCAACTATAACAAGCTTCACATAGAAGGTCAGTAACTAAGGTGAAATTGATGAGTCAAGGAAGATGAGAAAGCTGCCGTGAATTGAGATTTTTAATACATTTTAATAAAGACTATTCTGCACAAGTTTTACAATGCTGCTGGATAAAGCTCTATGAAAGGATTCAAATATTTTAAATGGTGGGAAATTAGTGGTGGTGGGACGTTGGTGTGGTGTTTTTTTCCAATGTCTGACATCATTGATAAAAGTGGTTAGCACGTTGCCAATCAAGAATTTGATTGGTTTATTTCCTACAACGTCATCAACCACATGTTGTTAAATGCACATAGGCCCTATAAAACGGTTGCGCTTTCGCATTACACTTTAGTCGACCTTGAAGAGGGAATGTGTGAGGAAGGAAGTAAAATATGAAGATAAAGATTAAAGAATTTTATAAGAGGATTAATCTACAAATAAGAAATAATAAAGTACTTTAATCAATATTAAGAATTATTCATTCAATGAAGGATGTATGCTGATTCCTGTAGGCCATTAAGCCCTGAGTTAGGTAATTTTTGATGATTTGTGTTTTATTTTTGATGCTTTTTATTTCTATTATTTATTTATTTTTCTTGAGACTATCAAGTGCCCAAGACTAGATTATTTTTATACATTAATTTACTTTTAATCTCCCTTTAAGAGGACCTATTTAACCTCACTGGCACTCAATGGATTAATGTCCACGATGAATATTGAAATGTTTTTTTTAAATATTTTTTTAATATTTGTATAAAGGCCTTTTAGATAGATTTGGCAAATAGGGCTTGTAGGAGAAACGCGCACAGAGGTATGCAAGGGAGACTTGTTATGGTGAAATTAAATAAGGCTTTTATGCGCCTGTTTTCTTAACATCAGAAAACCATTCAAACAAGGGGTCAAACAAAGCTTCTATTCCCTTGGGAGTATTTCTAGTGAAACCTATGCAATCCACAACTCCCTTTAGATAAGCATGTCTCCCAGCCCCAAACATATATCTTGAAAGGAGCAGATTTACCAAAAAGTCTTATAAAGGAAATTCTTATCTGTCTCTCTGGTAGCTGTAGTGGGGAAGGCTTCTCTCTTTCCTGGGTTGCTGCCTTTTCTCAGGTTCTGTCAGCATTCAGGTTTAGAGGTGTTTTCCCCGTGTCTTGCAAGCAGCTCTGCTATTTCTTCTGGCAGGCTCAAGACATCTGTCCCCATGGTCAATCTCACAACTTGTGAGACTCAGGAACAATCTCCCTTCCTGTCTCAAAAGACAGGCTTTTCTAAGAAGCTAATCAGGCAGGTGGTGTTGGATAATTGACTACCAGCAGATAACCACCACACTGCTGGATTAGAGGCACATTTCCTGAGCATGGATAACTCCCCTGTTACATGGCTATAATTGATTGCTATGAATGTGGTGATAGGTGTGTTGTAGTCGGGGTAGTGGACCCTAGTTTAGTCAGTAACACACACCCTGGGAGGAAGAAATGGGTTACCACAGACGTTAGTAAGCAGCCAAGCAATGTGTTACTATTTACTATGCACGTGGGGTAAGTTGTAGAGTGTTAGGAATGTATTAACCCCTTACCAGACCTTATTGACAAGCTAGTCATGGGTTGCCTGTTATTACAACCGTATTGCTGGCAATGTGGCTTTAATTAATACGTTTATTTATCGACTATCGGTGAATCTAAGCCTCAATTCTGTGTTTATTAGAGTTATATGAAGAGTTCAAAGTTCAGTGTGCTGACACAACCTTCTTCTCTATTGCCATGATTATCGGGACCACTTTTTTTGCAAACACATTCTAAAGAGAGAGGAACCGGTAAGTATATTAAATCCTTTTTGTATCAACTTATAAAAAAAGGATTTTTATTAAATATAAGAACATTACACTGATCACTGCATTGCCTACTTATAATGGGGATTAACATTAAACCACCATCTTTTCTCACATTCACTGCAGTCACATCTTGTGCTGGAATGCCTGCTCCAATTCCTGCAATGCTTTCAAGGTTTGTACACAATGTTAGTATCAGAGCAATGTCCTAACATGACACAAGTGCATTGAGCTCAATGAGTTTCACAATCATTTGCTTTGTCAGGGGGGGTTAGAGTACCAGTATACCACAAACAATAGAAAAAAAATGTACATCAACTAATTACAATTACTAATACAATACATAAAATAAACACAAAGAACAGAAATAAATTACATTGTGTGTGTAACACACATATGATATATATACAGGATGACTAAAAAGAATTGAACGTTTTCAAAAATGTGTTACTCAGTAACTAGGATATACTGTATATGAACATGTAGTCAAAACCAACTTGTAAAGGAACTATCACAGCTATTTCTATTAGACGTTACTAATGCTCAATATGCGCTCCTTGTGTCACATGGCACACATCTATCCTGTAGTCTAATTCCTCCTGGACACTTTGTATCATATCACTGTCGATGTTTGAAATGGCAAACCACAATGCATTCTTTCAGTTCCTAAAGGCTGCGAGGAAGAGGTGGTACAAACACAAGGTTCTTGACGTACTGTATCTCCACAAGAATAAGTCGCATGGTGTGATATCTGGGGATCTGGGTGGCCACTGTTTCAGAGGCAGGGAGAGACTATACTTAGTTAGAGGCCCAAAAGGGCAGCCCTGAGAAACCTGAAAAATACGCAAATTAAAGTCCTTAGTATATCTGATTAGAATATTTAAAAGTAAAATTCCAGAACTGTCTCATTTGTTGTAGATATTAATAGATCTATTTTCTTCTCTTATCTCTGTAAATTCTCCCCATTTATCACTTTGATTTTAAGCTCTTCATTGTAGGGACTCCCTTTCCTATTGTTACGTTTTTTTCTGAAACATTATTCCCATTATGTGTTATATTATGTCCTGTCTATTACTGCTGTGAAGCTTTATGTACATGGATAGTGCTACAGTACATAAATAAAGATATAGATACATCTGCAGACAGACTAATGGCCCATCGGATTAACAGCGGGGGTCCTTGGCAGTCTAATTCAAACTGAATGGGTTAATCCAATTAATCCCCTGCTGTGTTAATCCAATGGGCCATTAGTCTCTGCAGAAATGTCACTGAAATGTTTGCAGCAGGTACCCAGCATGTACCTGGATCTTGTTGGTGATAGCCCCAGATTTTCCAAGGCAAGTTTAAGGCAAGTTTTAGAATACTCGTCGGCGCACCTGTAATCATCCACTTTACGAGATAGAATGGGATCTATTTTTATTAAATCTCAATGTTTATGAATAATTTGTTTCATATTTCAACCAAGTTATTTACAATTCTGCGCTTCTGAAGAGAAGCTGCAGGAAAATTCTTTTATGTAGGTAATGGCAACTGTAATATAATTTAGAAAATAAAATTTAAAAATATATTACAAATATTGCCCCGCAGCAACGTCTGACTGCCCCACCAATCAAAATCATCTAGGTTCACCCCTGGTCCTTGGTAGATGCGGTACTGAAGCATCTACACTTACTGTATGTTGCATTCAGGGCTACCCCTGTAACAGGTTTAGCACCCATAATGTTCAGAGATTATTTAAAAAAAGGAAAATGTAAACAATTAAATAAAGTACTAAATACTATATAATCGACATGTTCATGCAGTTGATAGACCTTTGTCCTAACAGTGGCTGTCCCTTTAAATCTTCCCAAGCAAGGGGAAGAAATCTTCACAACATATGAAACTAGGAAAGCAGTATAATGGAATGGAAGAAGAAAATCTATTTTTTTTCCACTTGTGATCATTGAGAGTGGGTAAAAAATATAGTATAGTATAGTATCCTTTTGGTGCACAGCAAAATCTTGCATGAAATATGTTGGACACTAAAATATAAAAGGACACTGCATTATTGCATCTAAGGGGTTTTAACAAATTCCAACACCTGTTCTTTTTTTGTCTTGGTTTTGTTCCTTAACTAGATTTAAGCAAGAGGTGTGTGAACCCATCCAAATCAGTTTCCCGGACTTTTGCTTAGACCAAATCCATCCCTCCCACAAAAAGCTATCTGCAGATTGGGTACAAAATAAAAAGCCAAGTGGATTCATTCATATCCGTCATTGAATAGAATCCAGATTGATTTTTAAAGCAGGGGGTGAGGGGGGGGGGAGGGGAGAGGATAAGTAAACATACTTGAGGTACCCGGCTGGGAGATATACTAATAGATATGCAAAGTATATTTAAATGAGTCCCCTCCCACACTTCCTAAAAAGGATTACCTGTATTACTGTAACTGGGCAATACTACGCAATCTTCTTCCATAAGACTGCTTTCAGAAGTGGCATGTGAAAGTTACATAATGGATGAGGTTGAAAAAGTCATATATCCATCAACGTCTGCCTACAGGTATGTTACATTTAGATTTAGACGATAGATACTTATCCTACATTTGTATTTACAGTATATTAATTCAGTCCAGGTGAATAATTATCTGAGGGCTGATAGTCAGCATAATCCAAGCTGGATACGCAATATACCCAAGGGACAGCTGGTCCGTCTGAAGCGCAACTGCTCCAGTCAGGAGGATCTTGTGGCCCAGGCAGACGAGCTTAAACAAAAATTCATTAATAGTAAGTATCCAGTAAGCCTCTTGGAAGATGCTTTCTCACAAGTGGAAAAATTAGAGAGAAATACCCTTTTAGAGTATAAAAGAGAAGATCCAAAGTTACAGAGAAAGTCTGTTTATGTATGGAGTGCATTTTATAACACAATATAATGAAATGGCACCGAAAATACGTAGTATTATAATTAAACATTGGCCAATACTTTTATGTGATAACACACTCAAACAACACCTCCCTGTCAAACCGAATATAATTTTTACTAAGGCTGCTAATATTAAATCGAGACTGGCTCCTAGTTGTCCATTAGATCATTCTGGATCAAAATTAATCAACCCCATAAAAGGTTTTTTTATATGTACAACATGCCCGTCATGTTCATTTAGCAAAAATACCAAATCATTCAGATCTAATGTTACGTCAAAAATTTATCATATTTAGGGCCTCATGCAGTAAGCGACGATTATGTGAAATCGGCAAGCTTATCGATTAGTCATGTTATTGGCGTTTTTCCCTCTCCGTATGCAGTAAGTGCCGAATACATTCAAAATCAACCAGAAAACAAATCCGCCCACTCTCACGATGATGAGCCGATCACACACAGGTGTATCGGCGTGCGTGGCGGGGTGCTGTTAGGTTGCACAATCACAAATCTTGCTGAATCAGGCGAAACAAGCATGTTTTTGATTGCGCGCCATATTTAAAGGCAACGTGTACTGCTAATCATTCTCTGTGTTGTTGGGAGTGAGAGAGAGAGAGAGACGCACAGAGCTGGACGATTGAACATTTGCATATTGACTGAGAGACTTGTTGTGTATTGGGTGAGCTTTGTCCTTTGTTGTTTTGTTTACATCTTTGTCTTGTTTTATATGTGGAAGTGGGTCGTGTGATTGCCTGTACATTTATTGTCTGTTTTTTGTGAGTGCTGGAAGTATGCCCGCAAAGCGTGGGAAGAGTGATGCTGGTGGGAGTGGGAGTGCTACTCGTGGGAGTACGCGTCGGAGTGAACGTTCTGTTCAGGGGAGTGATGTTGCTGGTGCACCGAGTGGTGTTGCTGGGAGTGGGAGTGCTGTTGTTGGGAGTGGGAGTGCTGGTGCTGCGAGTGGTGTTGCTGGGAGTGGGAGTGCTGTTGTTGGGAGTGGGAGTGCTGTTGTTGGGAGTGGGAGTGCTGTTGCTGTGAGTGGGAGTGCTGGTGCTGGGAGTGGGAGTGCTGTTGCTGTGAGTGGGAGTGCTGGTGCTGGGAGTGCTGGTGCTAGGAGTGTGAGTGCTGGTGCTAGGAGTGGGAGTGCTGGTGCTAGGAGTGGGAGTGCTGGTGCTAGGAGTGGGAGTGCTGGTGCTGGGAGTGCTGCTGGTGGCGCAGTTGCTGATGGGGTGGATGGTGGTGGCGTGCTTGCTGGTGGCCAGCTTTTGGAGGCTCTTCCATTGGAAGAAGGAGAGTCCAGTCAGCACCAGCCAAGCTCTGACCCTAAACCTGCTCGGAAAAAACGTGTGGAGAAGCCACGTAATCCTCGCTTCAATGACCAGGAAAATAGGGCTCTTGTCACTGGCATTCTGGAGCACTATGACAGTATATATGGACATTTAGTAGGTAAGTGTAACTTTACATTTATTATTCAAATACATGTGATCCTAGGTCATCTGAGTTTTGTTCATATGCAAATATGGGTACACAATATCTTTCTATGTTCATTAGTGTGGAAACACAGCTTTTTATCATGCCTTACAAGGACAAATAAACACAGGCGGTCAATTTGCCAGAACTGCATACAATATGAATGCAACCTTGCTTACATGTATAGGTTTAGTAGTGAATGCTCATGTGCTGCACATATTACACATAAAACAGCATGTTTGCTATCACTTGGAACAGCTAGCAGTGTAGGAAACTGGTGCTTATATTATTATTCATTTACCTCATATCTTTTATATGTTTTTCAAGGGCGGACAAGTGCAGCAAGCAAAAAAGAAATGTGGGACACAATAGTCATTGGTGTCAATGCCTGTGGGAATAGTGTCAGGGACAAGTATCATTGTCGGAAAAGATTTGATGATATTAGGTCCAAATTGAAAAAGAAAATACAAGACCAACGCGTGCATGCTACTGGCACTGGAGGTGGGCCCACACCACAACGTCTCATATTGACTCCATTGGAGGAGCTGCTTCGGCCAAAATTACTTACCGTCGTCGTGGAAGGCTTGGCTGGTGACCGTGACATTGGAATTTATCCGTCACAATTTCCAGCAGGTGATAAATATTACTGTACTAGGCGTGTCGTTGCTTACAGTTATTTTGCATAGTTACACTGCTTTTTATACTGTCTTCACAATATAAGCATACCTGCATCTATATATGTATATGTCTGATTCTGTATATATATATCTCAAAATAGACATATATGTAGTAGTCCTACTAAAAGCAGTAACTAATATAGCACGTGCCATTGCGTGCTCATTTACATGTGAATTCCCAAAATGCATAGCTGCAGTGGAAGCAATTGATGGTGGGCGAAGATGGGGAACAACAGGGTAGTACACGTGTAACACATGTTCATGAGAAATTATTAGTAGCTACAGGTACAGAACAGAAATATGTATCATGTTATTGTGTATTTTATTGATTTTACTCCGACAAACATGACATTACTGCCTATTTTAAGCATGCATCAAAGAAATTGCATGTAACGGCCTACAAACATCACTGGCACTAACACATCTATAGTTGCTTATGAAAAGGTCCATTTTTGCTTTATGTCATATACAGACAGCATAATGAGGCACACGTAGCATATGTTATGTCATTGTTTTCATAACTTAAACACTGCAGATGACTACTTAGCTCATCTACCATTGTGTTAAAGCAGCTGCAATTAATATCTCATCACAGCATACACTTCAACAGAGGGGGTGGGGTTCAGCACACACACTAATTACAGCCTCATTTCACGGTCAACTTAGTTCACACCATTTGCACCTGTTTCAAGTCATTGAAAGGTGTGGCTGATTAGGCTTTTTGGGGAAGGGAATACCTTTCTTACAACCTGAATAGCACAACTGAAGTTAATCACACTCATTTGAAAGCTTAACTCTAGCTACTAAATGCCCCAACAACTCATTACTTATCAAAGCGTACGTCACACATTAGTTCACTCATATCTATAGTTGAACTACTATCAAAGACACATTATCACACACTGCATGTGTTGTCTTGTTGAGTCACAGCCACATTCAGGTGTGCCACATCTTCGATTAATGTACCACACATATCCTCTACCAAAAACAACACTTTTTGCAATATGACCACCTTCATGATAACCATTGTGAATGGTCATCTCATGATAGTTATGTACATTATGATACTGATATCACTACACAACATATGATTTTTATGTACTCATTTAATCTATTTATCCTCACGCATTACTGCAGCAACATAGTATGTTGTATGTTAGGGAACTCAAAAATTCTAAGTACACAGGCATGTACAGTGTTATTACAACTATTTATGTTCACTTTCACACACATTTTCGGTTAAGGAACTGATGTTGTTAGTTAATCATAAATACAGAACATACAATAAGTGTTTGTTCAATATTTACACATGTAAATGTAAAACTTATGTTATTGTTATATATAGTTGCCCCTGGAGGACATGTGTCACCTGAGATGGAACAAGTGTCTTCACCTGGGTCAGCCAGCTCAACACTACTAGAAGGTGAGTGTATCATTTGCTGGCCATATAATATGTGCTCTTCTATATGTTATGTTGTCATGTGCATTATTTGTTTTGCACATCTTCTTTAAATAGGATTACTTAGTGTCAGTGAAAATTAAGTGTAAGGCAACATGTATTGTGTTAGTGATGTTAATTATCATGTAGGACTTCTGAGTTTAGAGCAACTTTTCATTCATTCATATTTCATACTGAGTCCAAACATTATTCGTAAGTCAAGGTAGTTTTTAATGAGGTTATAAAACGTATGCTAACATGTTAGGTGTTACTTAGGACATAGTACAATTACATAGTAACACAGCATACATTAACATGCCATTTAATAATGTGTACATTTCTTTTTAGAACATCATGGTGATGAGGATGATGAGTATGATGAGGATGACGCCACAGAAGAGACTGAAATACAATCATGTGACCATGAAGAGGTGCCAATAGAAACTGTTGTACCGCCAAATCGTCCATCAACTTCCACATACGATGCAATTGTAGCTTCAGAGGGAAAAATAGTGGACGCAGAAAATCGTCGCCATTCAGACATGATGACAGTGCTGGAAAGGATGATTGGACTGCAGGAAGAAACAGTATCACAATTGGCACATCTCCACAGAGTCTTCATTGAAGTGCCTAAACAGTTGCAAAAAATCAACACCTCATTCGAAGCATTAGTTGTTCAGCAAACACAAGCTAATTACTGGAGAATGACTAATGTACCACAATTCAACACCTCCCAGCCAGGATCTGTTCATGCAGGTCAGTTTTCACCACATTCATCTGATATTCATTCACCAGGCCCAAATGTTACCGGTCAAGTAGCAGAGATTGCTGTGCAGGTTCCTGACGACATACTACCACTGCCATCTGTACAAAATCAGCAGCTGACACCTACAAAGGAGCCCACAAAAACAAAATACAAGCAGTTACTACTGACCAGTTTTTGGTCAAAAACAACAAAAGACACACATGAAACAGACCAACCATCACTTGTGCAGTGTCTACCAACTTGCTCACATGTGTCACTGGGCACAAGCCCTGTCCGTGAACAGTCACTACCCAAAAGCCCTGTAGGTGAATCGCTGCCCAAAAGCCCTGTAGGTGAGTCGCTGCCCAAAAGCCCTGTAGGTGAGTCGCTGCCCAAAAGCCCTGTAGGTGAATCGCTGCCCAAAAGCCCTGTAGGTGAATCACTGCCCAAAAGCCCTGTAGGTGAATCACTGCCCAAAAGCCCTGTAGGTGAGTCACTGGCCACAAGCCCTGTAGGTGAGTCACTGGCCACAAGCCCCGTAGGTGAACAGTCACTGGCCACAAGCCCTGCCCGTGAAGTGCCAGAGGCCACTCAAAGTGGCTCTGTTGTGCCTAAAGTTGGTGGCAAAAGAAAAAGGAAAATTCAAGAGACAACAAGCAGGCCTGTTACTCGCTCGCAAAAGGAACAAAAAAAATAAATGTTATAATTCAGAAAATATGTCTTTGGCCTTGTTTTGTTGACTTCACATTATCTAATTACTATTGTATGTATGCTGAAGACTGTGTTGTTTCCAAACTTTCAACTATGTTCTTGTACACGTGAAGTTTTGGAAATGTTAACACTCATAATTAATTGTGTTATAAATATTTATGTTGTAATCGTCTGTTCAGTAATGGTCCACCAGGAGCCAGTTGCTAAGTTTAGAGAAGCTGCCATTGACTTTGCAGCAAAACATTGCATTTGGGTGTGTTAATTGATGTAAGAATTGCATATGCATATTAGTCACATGCAATTATTAAAACACCTAAGTAAGTGCAAACATCTTTCTTGTACGTGTACAGCAGGATTATGTGTAAATTATTACTTACCTTTGCCTTGCTTGGCCATTGTAATTTTGTCCTTTAATCAGTTGTGTGTTCGTTTCTATAACATCTCAGAATGTATAATAATATATATACACACACACACACACACACACACACACACACACACTGAGTGAGTGTGAGTGTGAGTGTGTGTATATATATATATATATATATGTATATATGTGTATATATATATGTATATATGTGTATATATATATGTATATATGTGTATATATATATGTATATATGTGTATATATATATGTATATATGTGTATATATATATATATATATATATGTATATATGTGTGTGTATATATATATATATATATATATATATATATATATATATATATATATATATATATATATAGTACTATATAAACTGGTATACACAAACTAATACACTTCATGCTTCCTTGTGAAAGCACACTATTTTAATAATACAGGCCTAATGTTTGAGAAATATCCTAAGTATGAGACTCTAACAGTATTGTGCTTAAACAAATGTTTATTACTTAATTCAATCATGTTTCTCACCATTTAAATAGGTTTCATACAAGGTATACTTAATGCCATCAATGTTGTGTGTACTCCTGCAATATAAAAAAAAAAAAAATATTATATATAAATATATATATATTTTTATAAGAGATATATTTATATATATATATATATATATATATATATATATATATATATATACACACGTATTTAAACTCATGCAGACAGGGAGTTAACCAGACTTTCACATACACACAGAAATGTAAGCGGGGAAAAAACATTTCTTTTTGCAGGTGTGTTTTTACTGATATGCCTGGCTAAGAAATATTTTCACACACTGGTCTTTGTTAGTTTTCAAAAAAACACTATGTGAACGCATTCACAGTCTAGGGATGTTTTTCACAAACGAGATAAAAGAAGGAGAAATGTTTCTCCCACAGTCCCATATCACGAACCACAACTGTTAACCCAATTAGACAAACAAATCCAATTGGCGTTTGAAATAAGGAGTCAAAGTAGTTACTTTTGTTGACCTTGACAAGGAAAAACAGGAGTTTGTTAGCCATTCAGCACATTCATTTTG
Organism: Ascaphus truei; assembly: GCF_040206685.1. Lineage (NCBI taxonomy): Eukaryota > Metazoa > Chordata > Amphibia > Anura > Ascaphidae > Ascaphus > Ascaphus truei. Next base: position 198,649,489 of record NC_134483.1, on the reverse strand, counting down.
ATGAGCAAATAACACAGACCTGCACACAGCTTTTGTGCTACTCAGACATGGCTGATGAATTCGTTAACAATATTAATCCCCTTTTAGGGTATAAGTACATGATCTGTGAAGCCATCTTGAACAGTCGCGGACAGAAAGCAAGCACACGCCAAATCGATGATTTCATTCGAGCAAAATATCCTTATTACCAAGACCGTAAGCATGCACGGAATTTTAATTCCTCAATAAGATTCACTTTATCAAGTAATGACTTTTTTGAACGTGACCAGGATAAGCTACAACACACCTATGGTTTCTGGAAGATTGCCCAGGAAAAACAATTTCTCCTGAAAGACGGCACTTATATTGTCGTGAAAGGCATATTTATTCCTAATGGCAATAGCAATGTATCCGCTACTACTGATCCGTTTGAATCGATACGTGCTGCAATATCTGCAGCCTCCATTCCTGAAACCCACATTGTACAAGAACAAAAGTACTATGATTATGTACCAAGCCTTTCAGCTGAAATTGCATTGGAATGGGAACCGGAAGAAATGAACCTACCTCCCGACCAATTATTTGAAGAAAGCAGTGGCGATTCCTATGAGCGCATCCTGGAGGAGATATGTGCCATACTGGATTCAGCGGTTGGGTTAAGCGTGGATGAAAATGGCTTGCATTTCTGGAGCGACCAGTTGCAGCCAGGCGAAGAGTTAATTCTAGAAGAATGGTAAATATAACAATCGTTATGCGTTGACTCAGCGTTTAAATTTTTTTTTTTTTTGTAACCACCATTTTCACTTTCAATGCGTGGATACAGCGTAACATTGCAGACTGCATAACATGTAGCGATCACAAACAAATTGTTTCCTAATACAATATAGTAGGACCTGAAAGAGTAGTACACATTGCTGACGGAATAAATATACGTACTTTCCTATCCCTTTAAACATATTAGCAACATTTTACCATTACTCTAACACATACCTGTTTTGTTATCATGCAACATCTACAACATTGAAAACCGGGTCCACCACGTATGACGTGGGACCCTTGTCATGGGCCAAGGCGTCCTTAAAAAGGATTAGTGATGTAAGTCCCGCCCCCAAGCGACGTGCGCGCCTCAAAGCCTATTGGCTGTCATGTTTTGTTATAGTAACGGTAACTGCAGTGTGTGATGCGTGCGGCTCAGTGTTTGTAGGCGTACCCTGGGCGTTAGCCGAATGTTAATTGAGTGGGAGGAGTGTTAGCGTGCGTTTCACGCTGGCTTAACATGACGTCACACGTATTGCATTTGCGCATTGTGTTATCGGCCGTGCTTTCTGTTCAAACACGTCTGTTTAAAAAGAATACAGATGTACTCGTTTAGAACGAATGTAGTTTCGTCTTCATTGTATTTGAAATAAAGATGTTATGTTTACTGGTATTTTCAACATGTATTGAACGCACAACGTACGCTTTGTTTTGCGCATGCGCTAACAGTTAGTGGAGCCAAGCGTGAAGTGCGTGCGCACACAAAGATGTGCGCGCACATCTTTCAGTATACAGGCAACGTTCACTTCTTATACATAGTTATGCCTGCTACAAATTTAAAGAAACATTACATACTGATGAACAGTTTTACTTCTAACATATAAGTGAGTGACGTGTGTATCTACACAATCATATAGAGCTGCGTAACGCGTTGTCACGGATGCATATCTAGTAAGGTGCCATCTTTGACCATCATGTGTTTGCTGTATTTCAGAGATGTCGGGGAAGATACAATCGGATCAATGTATGATTTCAGAAGAGTCTACCTTTATATGAGATGATTGTGAGGAGGAGCCACCGACTACTATACTACATATGGAACTAATTTTATATTGCTTGCAGCGCTTATTAACAAACAATTAAAAATGTGATACCCTTATGCCTATATTGCATAAGCACTTAATTAACATAATGATGTTGCAAAAGAGTGCCTCATGAATTTTTATTGAGTGTTCTTTAATGACTACTAACATTTTATGACATGGTGTGTTTTATATATAACAACCATTCCCACTCTGCTAACACATTTGTGTATTCTAATATGTAATGGAACGTATGACTGTCGAAACTATGTAACAATAATAATAATAATATGAGCATGTTCATGTATAGGGCTGCTAGTTGTACGCAGCGATTTACAGACACATGTTTCAGCCTGAGGTCCCTGGCCCGTGGAACGTACAAATGTTTTTTTGCCGCATGAGGCACAGGGAGATAAAGTGACTTGGCCAAGGTCACAAGGAGCCCACACCGGGAATTGAACCAGACTCCCCTGCTTCAAACTATCAGTGCCAGTGTGTGTCTTTACTCAGTGAGCCACTCCTTCTCCCAATGTAAAGGACACTTACAACCAAGTAGCCATTTATTTTTAAAATCTCTTGTTACATGGGTATGTAGATAAAATGGTTTGGGACTGTAGCAAATAATGTTACTGGCCAGATGTTATGGTCCCCTCCAATGCATGATGTTCTGAATATGACATCACCATCATGTTATGAAGTACGTTTCTGTGTATATTTCATTAACCTAACTAACTATAGTTTACTGTGTTTATTAATCGTTTAGAAATACATAGTATAGTCAATATGATGATATAAGCTACCATAATAAAGCTGGTGTTATCATTTGTCGGTGTTATACATGGATCCTACACCAATTGATAGAGACACAAACAGTTGTCTTAAAAAGTGTGTCTATGCTAGTGATGAATGTGCTCCCGTAAGTAAACAAATAAGTACAGTTATCCCCTTTTCTCCAACCACCTCTATATTACATTAATGGAAATTATAAGGAAACATACATAAAATGTGATGAAATGTGAGTAATCATTTTGTAATACAATGCACATGAAAGCTCAAGAGTAGCTAAATGCATATACATGATACAGAAAGTACATATATGTAACATTTGTGTTTAAACCAATATGTTGGGTTTTTAGTTCCAATAATTATAGGAAGATTGAGGTAGGCACATCTTATGAGAGATGTCAGCAAATATACATACCATGATCAGTCATACTGGAGATATACCTATAATGCAAAGGAACAATATATAAATTGCAAACATTGACATGCCATCTTCAGTACCGTAAACAACACAGCAAAGTGTGTATTTGGTGTTAAATGTACAACACCATGTATATTTCATGACATTCAAAATGTAAATCAGCCTGGTGTACACATCATATGGATGTACATGTTACACTGCACCAATAACATTGTATGTAAGCATACTAGAAGCATGAATGATTATGGGCATAATATGTGTTTTGTCTTAGCATAAGGAATAACACAATGCTAAAATATTATTGCTTTGTTACCCAAGTTGTATTCACATACACACAACTAAAGTACAATTGAAGAGGGATTATATAACCTGTGCAACAATAACATACCGGTGCCACATCCCTTTGTGCACACAGCAGAGAAAAGAAAGGTGTGCAACCCATATTCATCTGTGTCCTAACAGAAGGTTATATAAAGAAACATTATTGTTAATATAACATAATTAAACTATAAAAGTAGTACTAGGAACATATGAGTTTGTACTTACAAGAAAAAAATGAATTGATGAGATTCTGTCGTGTCTGGCCACCACTGGCTGTTTGTTCATTTTCAGCAGCTACATGGGTGGGATGCTCGTCTACCAAAGCCTCAGCTAGGTCTGACTGTACATTGTGCCTGAGTGCAACATTGTGCAAAATGCAACAGGCAAGGATAATATCAGACACTTTTTGAGGCTTGTATAGAAGAGCCCCACCAGTTCTGTCCAGACACCTAAACCTGGTCTTGAGTAGGCCAAATGTCCTCTCTATAACAGATCTTGTAGATATATGGGCTGCATTGTACCTGTCCTCTGCTTCAGTTTGAGGGTTTAGCACCGGAGTCAAGAGCCACGGCCTAATTCCGTATCCTGAGTCACCTATAATGAATGGAGCACACATAAGCTGACATTAGTGATCAAATTGTACAATGCCAACATTCCTAAATCAACATGTGTTTTGTGTTAGAACATGTAAATATGTACTCACCCAGCAGCCAACCAGGTTCAAAATGTCCCTCTTCGAACGCATGGAAGACTGAAGAGTTCCTCAGGATAGAGGAATCGTGACTGGAACCAGGGAACTTGGGTACCACATGCATTATCCTCATCGTGGCATCACATACCACCTGTACATTGAGTGAATGGTAGTGCTTCCGATTGCGGTACACATGCTCACTCTGACTAGGTGCAATCAAAGCAACATGTGTGCAATCGATTGCACCCAGCACACATGGTATCCCTGCTATATTATAAAAGCCAGTCCTGACTTCCAGCCACTCTGTCGCCTCTGTAGGAAAATGAATATAATTCCTAGCGCGTCTATTGAGTGCATAGAGAAACTGGGTCAAGGCCCGCGAGAATGTAGATTGCGAGACCCCGCCCACTATGCCCACAGTTGTCTGGTATGACGCGGAAGCAAGATAATGTAATGAGCACAGCATTTTAACAAGCCCAGGGACTGCACGACCTCTGGCTGTGAAAAAATCTAAATCCCCCCTTATCTCCTCATAAAGAGCTAAGATTGCTGCTGAACTCAAACGATAGCGACTTACAATCTCCTCCTCACTCATCCCATCTAACAGGGTTCTCTCCCTGTACAGACGCGGACGAGGCACAAGTTGTCTCCTCTGTCTTCTCCTCTGATCTCCTGTCCCTCTACCTGTCCCTCGGCCTGTCCCTCTCCCTGTCCCTGTCGTATCCGCGTCACTGTCACTGTCCCTCGGTGTGTCCCTCCCTTGCCCTATATGATTGTCTTCATCATCAAGCATGTCATAGAAAAGAATGTTCCTCCGTCTCCTAAACATTCGCAACATTTTGAAATGAGTAGCTGTGAATGAGCAGGTAATGTGCGTCCTTTAAATAGGTATGTGATGATGTCAGGTGACATAGTAAAATGCAAGGTGTTACATTAACATAATAAAGTACTTCTGTGGCAAGCTGTGTGCACTTGTTGTTCTAAGTATTTGTTGTGTGTATTCTGCAGGGAATGATGATATTTGGCAATGATGTGACGTGAAGCTTTGTACAAAGATTGCTTGCAAATAAATAGTTGCATGTGCAATGCATGTAACACTTGTGAACGCAAGAGTCAGTCATGTAATGAGACAAAAAGGCTGAGATTGACGTGGGAAAAGTTTTGTGTAACATGTGTAATTATCCATGTTATTGTGACATGTTGGCAACAATGAATAGTCGTGTGCATATGCATGCATTTGTGTAAGGAGGATAGTTGGTATAGAATGAGTTTACAAGGTGTCCCAATGATGAATTACTGTACGTGTGTATAAGTTAGGTTGAAGTGCTTGTAATGCAACGGTTACAATGTAAACATGCAATGTGATTGAGCGTCCAATAAGTGACGTCATGAAAATAGGGAGGACCCAAAAGTATATGTAAACATGAGAATACAGATGTACATGAACGTTTAAAGATGCGTGTCACATTACAAGCATTGTGTAATGTAAAGGAAGATGAATATACTGTGTATGTGTGACATGTGTGACATGTGTGACATCATGTAAATAATTGTCGCTGAGTTGAGTAAAATGTGTGATATGATGTGAGGTTCTCCTTTAAGAGTGTAGTATAGTATTTTCCCTTGCCACATCATCACATGATGAGTAATGTGACCCGCAAATGCTGAAAACATGTAAAAGTCGAATGTTATGCAAATAAGACACGTCAGCTGTGACACAATGCAGGGAATGCCCCCACACTGTAATGCAAATCCCCCTTGTATTGTGAGCAATGAAACGTAAACAGTACTATACTGTTATACGTCCCCGCTCCATTGACTTCCATTGATGTACAGAAGATGTTTTTTTTCTAAGTGCCGTTCCGGCAGCCTTAGCGATCGTTCTCCCGTCCAAAATGCCAACTTTAGTTGGCGGGAGAAATCGGCCATAACATCTCAATTTCGTAGTGCCGATCAGCCCCGATAAGCTGTTTTTTTTTGTTGAATCCAGCCGATTTAAAAAAGTGGCGATCAGTGTCGAAAACAGGCTTATCGGCAGGCGACTGGCCATAACCAAATTATCGGCTCCGAAACCTGGCGATATGAAGCACTTATCGGCGCTTACTGAATCTCAAACCCAATTTTGGCTATAACATGGCCATATTTCCCTTATCAACGCTTACTGCATGAGGCCCTAAGTCTTTTGTTAATTGTCATTCCACTTATATTATATAGTTTTGGTGAAAAAATGGTGCTCAAAAGTGCTGGGGTCCGTATATATTTAATGAAAGGGAGCACATACTGGGTAATGACTAATCAGATAATCACAGTACTAAACCTATAAGGGGGCTCTAAAGATACCCTGAAGGTGGGGGTAGGTTGCCCAGAGACACCCTCCCCTTACCTCATGGGGTTGGCCCCAGGAAAACGTACTCACGATCCCCCAGTGGCTCCCTTCCAGAGCGTGCCGCTGTATCCAGGTAGAGGAATCCAAAATGTGAAGTGTGTGCAGTGCACAGCAATAAGTGAGGATAGCAGGTCTGGCAAAATGAAATCCTTTAATGAGAAGCCATAAAATAGAGGGCTGCAACCCTTCTACGCATTTCGTGCTAGTGCACTTTTTCAAGAAGTGCCATACATGGTATACAAAACATTTAAATACAGCTGACTGACGTTTTTGGCGCCAAACCAATGACGTTATGAATCCAAGTTAACCAATACACATCGCTCGTCTAGCGCATGTGCCACACGACTAAGTCCAAGAGGAGTCTCTACCACATACACAAGCCAATCCACAGTCCCAGGGGGTCGCGCCCATCTGGACACTATGACAAGCCCAACCCTGCGATAAGAGACACTCCTCCGTCCCGTCGGTTCGCGCATGCGCAGACGAGCAACGTTAGAGATGAAATTACATTCACCCCGTCCTTACTATACACAAATGCGTGGATGATATAAACCGCAACATAAGCTCCAGTGTTGACACTATGCACGCGCACATCCACATGATGCCTTAGGCAAACTGTGGAGGCAACGATCACAGAGTCACATACTTGTGCCCAAAGAATCATAATTTTATAATGCAAAAACAGATGGAGAGCTAGTATTAGTCAGTCAGTAACAAAATGTATAAAGATACAGATATTTAAACAGTTATCTAGCTAAAAAAGCAAAAGAAGCAATTAAAAAGTATATTCCTATACCAGTATAAAAACATATGTGCACCCTCTTGATGAAACAGAGGTCATAATAATCATTTAAGTCATTAACTCCAAAAAACAATATGTGGATTTGTCCAAAAGAGATATTTTAACAGTAATACTTTAATGTATGTATGGAATGTACCATGTGACAGGCTTTCAAGAACGTCACATCCGTTCTCCCCAAAGCCTCTGTCACATGGTCTACTTGAGCCAATCAGAGTTGGGATGGGGTTCCCACGCTCTGATTGGCTACCGTACCATGTGAGGCCGGCCATCTTTCAGTTCATGACGTCATCTTAAAGGCAATTGAAGCACAGCCAATTCTGATTGGCTGTGCTTTCATTGCCTTTAAGATGACGTCATCATTTTTTTTGTCGGCCAAAACACATGGTTTTCACGGCCCAATCAGGGCCGTGAGAACCATATGACGAACATGTGACGTCATAGGCCTTTAAAAGCCTATGTCGTCTCATTTTCAGGCTTGACGCCGAGGAGGAAAGACCTCCTATGAAGAAAGAAGATTAGGGCGTGGCGGATGAAGATAAGAAGACCCCGGAAGAAGAAAGAAGACCCCAGAAGAAGACGGAGAAGACCCCACAATGGATTACAAATAGAAAAAAGAAGATAAAGACACTTGTGGATTGTAATGGATTTTTTATTTTATGGTTACCTGGTTCCTGTTGTTGGATTAGCTGATCCAGTGGTTCCGGTTCCCCTTGATTGCTGTGACTGGTTCATCTAATGGTAAGTAAAAAAAGAAAATGTATTTTAATTTTATTTTACAGGTTTTTTGGACTTTTTTCCCTGACTTCCATTTTTTTTGTCCATTTATTTGTCCTGAATGTATGGATGTCACTATGGGTATACATACGTACAGGACAAATCAGTGGTTGTATTGTATGTTCATTTTTAATGTGATTAAATTGTTTTTAATGCTCTTTTATTGCACCTGTATTTATGTCTGTAAACTATAGATGGACATACATACAGGTATAATAAAAAAGTGTTGGCTTGCCTTGTTTGGATGTTTTTTTGAATGGTAATTTGCTGCTTTGAGTAAAAATGTGTTGCTAATGTACATTTAATTTTTGCAAATGTTTAGTTAAAGGCTGGTTTCTATAGATTCTTTTATTGGCTTATTTTTGGCATATAGATTTTGTTTGATGGTTACTTTGTCATAAATTAATTTACACAATTGTTTGATTGTAGGATTGATTGGTGACTGGATTAATTGATGGTAAATTAATTGTGTTGATGCTTTGTTTTTCTTTAATGATTGTATCTGTATCTTGTTTGGATTAGTGTCTTTGATTTGGAGCATTGTTTGACATAGTATATATGATGCAAAGATTATTTGTATCATGTACACATTGTCAAATTGAGTGTTTGTATTTTGATTTATTAGATATTGATTGAGCTTGGTGCTGTTTATATTTGGAGAGATTTGTATTTGGCCATGTACAGTATTTATTTGTATATTGGTTAATCATGCATATACAGTGTATATATATATATATATATATATATATATATATATATATATATATATATATATATATATATATATATATACATACTGTATATATATATTCTAATATATATATATTATAATATATTTATATATATATGAACACACAAAAAAGACAGAAATCCCAAATTAAGCACTCTGACCAAGAAAAAATATAAATATAGGTACAAAAGGCTAGCATGCCTTCACTTGAGTTTTTACCACTCCGGGAAGAAGCCCACCGACGGGTGAAACGCGTTGAGTGTTTACTACAGACAGCCTTCATGTGATTTCCTTTTGGTGTGACTTTATTATGACCTGATGCAGCATTATGGACTCTTTTCATTTCATTTCGTTATGAGCAAGCATTGGAACACTGCCGTCATTACTACTATGGACTGATGCCTCTTGCAACTGAGCTACAGCTGAGTATTATCTCTCCCTGCTGTCTTGGCATTACTTGTCCTTGCAGTGCTTTGCACTGCGGTGTATTCCATATATACTGCCTCTGTTTGCTCATATGTTTATTATAGTTATCATGTGTTATTTTTTGGCTGCATCAGTATTCATTTGTTATCTATTTTTTGGGATTACTGTTCAGGGTATGAGTTAATTTTATCTTTCTCCCCTGTGTGTCTTTTTTTACTTTTTTTCCCTTGGCTGGTTATTGATTACATACTTTTCCCCATGCCGTGATTTACATTTTATACCTTGTAAAGAGGCACTTATGCAAGTAGGGATATATATATATATATATATATATATATATATATATTTATTTTCTTTAATCTTTGTTTCATTAAGCATTTTTGGTATCTTTATTTATATATTTATATATACATATTTTCATTTAGATACATTTTAGCTTTTTGTTTTGCACTCAGTATTCCTTTATTAGTAGTCACTTTCCATATACATTTTTTTTGGCTGTCATTAGTATATTTATGTTTTTAAGTAAGTGTGTCTTGCTGTATTTTCAATAAAATCTTGTTCATTTGTCTATCTCGGCAGAGCATCTGGTTCTTTAAAGCTATATCTTTCTTTTTATATTTTTGGTGGTGTAATTTAGAGTGCTATTAAGGGGATTGTCTTTGTCCTTTTCAATTGTGTGTTTTATAGGTACAAAAGGGTTTATTAATCATGGACTACAAAAACAATGAAACACAATAAAAAAACATACATATAAAAACATTACCAAACGGGGAAGATACAGTCAAAACTCCAATCCCACTAATGCTAAATGTACAGTACCTCTAAAATGGAACCCTAGATATCAAAAAAGGGGGGGCAGGGGAAGAGGATCCTAGCATAGACAGAGGGAATCACAAGATCCCACTGAAAATGATGACCGGCCGATCCCCACATAAAACCATTAAAGGAAGCAGGTGTGACAAACATAAGCTGGAAAACATGTGTTATAATAAATATATATATATATATATATATATATATATATATATATATATATATATATATATATATATATATATATATATATATATATATATATATATATATATATATATATATATATATATATATATACCAGCAAAGCAAACCTAATATGAGGGCATTCTTAAATGAAAAAGAAATGTCCAACAAAAATGAAACCTTTACAAAGCAAAATAAAATTAAAAAAAAATGGTCAACAAATGGGGGCAAAAAGAGCCACACATAGGGTAATGAAGGCACAAAAAGTGTATATATAGATGTGCCTCCCTATAATACAGTGTGAGAAATTAGCTGCCCACACAAAGGGATAGGAGAAACATAAAAGTCAATCCACACAAATACACAGGAATCCCACATAAATCACAAAATGATGCTAATAAGTGAGGGAATACTAGGGTGACCAGGATGGGTTGAATGTGGCGAGGAGGAGCCTAGGCCAGAGGACATCTCCCACTGATGTAGGAGATAAGCTGATAGCAAAACTGTTAATAACGGATAGCAGGCATGGTAAAGAAATGCTGGAAGAGAATCAGAGTTCATATCACCATGTGAGTGTCCCGCGCCTCTGCTCAAAGCATCTGGTGATCGTCCATAATAAGGCCACGAAAAGATTGGAGCCAGCCAGCCACCGACACCATCCTGAGCAAGCTGTGTAACGGATGTGTGGAGAAAGAAAGGCTGAAGTCAGCCACACGACTGCATCCCCCGTCAGGAAACTCCGACAGCTGTTTCACCACCACGGGCTTCATCCGGGAGTGTAATTGCTGTTGCGACATAGCAGATTTAATGCGCCGCGCATGGAATGATGTCATGAACTGGCTACTTTCATTGGGTGGATGGACCGCAGTATCAGGTTACATCAGGAGCTGTGGCTGAAACGCCGAGTGCTCCTAGTGGTATAAGGCAGGTTGTTCTAATACACAGTATGCTCATAAACTTTGTAAGTCTGGAAATTAAGCAGAAAATATCATTATAGAGCATGAAGCAGACTGGATGATATTAATAGTCATGCAGTTTACCCCTACCGTGCACCACATAAAACAACATAACATGCATTCACAAAAATAGGGTCAAAAAATGTTAAATGAAGGGAGAAATGGAGGAAAGCACACAAAAATATAAAAACACTAAGTAAAAACACAACACAGAGGTGGACACTATTAAAATATATATGTATACAAACATAAGAGGAGTGGACTTGCAGAAAAGTATATATAAATACAGAGAGTCCAAGTAATGGAATAACCTTAGAGTCACCAGATTCAAAACAAACATGCATATACATGATGCAAAAGAGACCTAGAGAAACATTGCGTAACCCATATAATCATTTAGCCCCCGGGGCATAAATGAACCCAACTGGGTAATCCACCTGCATTCTCTTTTAAGCAAATTTTTCTTCATGTCTCCCCCTCTGATCCCCAGTGACACCTTATCAATGGCAAATGCTGACAAAACTGAAGGATCGGAATTATGCACAGACATGTAATGTCGTGCAACACTGGTGATCTTCCTGCAAGCCAGAGTATCACGAGATGCATTTTTAATATTCCGTACATGTTCTAAATTACGGAATCGCAATTCTCGTGTTGTCATACCCACATATATTAGTCGGCAGGGGCAACTCATGTAGTATATAACTCCCTTTGACTTGCAGTTCAAAAAGAAATGAATATCAAATTCCTTTGTCCCTGTGCTGTCCCTGAACTTGGACGTTTGGGACATGTGCTGGCAAGCCGAGCACATGCCACATTTGAAAAAACCTTTTCTGATATTTTGATTAAGAAAAGAACTAGAGGGAGTTGGAGTGTAGTGGCTTCTAACCAGTTTGTCTCTTAGGTTAGGAGACCTCCTGCTTGTTAGACTAACAGAGCTACCCAAAACCGAACGTAAATCACCATCGGATAATAATATATCCCAATGCTGATTAATGATCCTTCTCAAATTAGCCCACTCTATGTTCCAATGAAACGGATCGTGGAGTCTCCAGATCCCAGAGCTTTTGGTATCAACAGTGAATTCCTGTCCCTGTGTAGACTGGTCTGGAATCCCAGACTGATTTGTGTTCGACTGTAACCACGGTCCTTAAAGCGCTTTTTTAGTTCTTTTGCTCGCACTCTAAATATTCCATCAGTGGAACAGTTCCGTTTTAAACACAAAAATTCCCCACCCGGAATTCCATTAATTTGGTGAGCCGGGTGTGAGCTAGATGCGTGCAGGACAGAATTAGTAGATGTTGTTTTCCTGTGTATATCAGTAACAATACACCCTTCGGGATCGATACTAATCAGGAGATCTAGAAACTCCACAGTCTTTTTACTCTTTTTACTCCATTGTGTGGTGAGTTTAATATTGTACCCGCTGTGGTTGAGAAGATCGACGAACACCTCCAACTCTGCGGCAGAGCCCTGCCACAGAATGAAGATGTCATCGATATATCTCAACCACAGCAGGACATGGTTGGTAAGAAAAAGATTGTCATCGGTGAACACCACCTCCCTTTCCCACCATCCCAGGAAGAGATTTGCATAGGAGGGCGCGCAGGTTGCACCCATCGCCGTACCCCTGACTTGAAGATAAAATGACTTCTTGAAAACAAAATAGTTATGTGTATGTATGAATGATAAGAGCTGCATGAGCGTGTCCACAAGGTTGGAACTCAGATTATGCATCGACAGGAAGTATCTGGCGGCGTGCAATCCATCCTGATGTTGAATACATGTATAGAGACTTTCTACATTTATATATATATATACACATGATGAAGCCACTGTATAAATAAATGTGTGAAGGGTGGGTATCGGGTCAGGGTGGCTTAACCCCTTAATGACTGTAGCGGTTAATAACCGCTAAGGTCATTAAGGGGTTAGGGGACATTAGTTTGGCACTTGTTCTTATTTTGTATATTTTTCAGCACCCCAGTGTATGGATGAGGAGGAAGATGCGGCTGGCCTTCACGTGGGTGCCGGACAAGGGTGAGTACAACATGTATTTAAAGTATTTATTGTATTAATGTATATTTAATGGGCAAAAGCATTATTATCCATATGGATAATAGTAATTTTTCACATTAATGTAGTATATGTGTTAGGGGGCGGGGGGGATGTGTGTGGTATATTGCTATGTTTATTGAGAGCAATTGTCCCCAATAAACATGCTATAATGCCTTTACCCCTTCATTGCCTTAGGGGATAGCCGCTAAGGTAATGAAGCTTCTTTGATGTATTTTTATTAATAGTGTGTGGTAGCAGGGGACCCCCTGCTCCCACACACTATTATTAAAATGTACATTAATGCAGCTTCATTACCATAGCGGATAGCCGCTATGGTAATGAATTATTATTTATTGTTATCTGTTTTTTAATACTAGTGTAGATGTGCATTCACCAGGGGTTTGAATTCACCATGTTTTTGGCGTGTTGCCCTCGCTGTATGCAGGAAGGGCCGAATCCCAGGCGATTCACAGCAAGAGCAACATTGCCAAACATGGAGAGTAACCGGTGGCGAGACAGTCTGGCTGGCGAGAAGATGCCGAGAAGCCGAGATGTGTCTGCCGCAGAGAGAGATCCGCCGCTCTCTCGGCGCAAACATCGGCACATTAAAAAATCTTTTAAATACAATTTTATTCATAGTGTACATGTGCAGGGGGTCTCCGGAGCTGAACCGCATTGGTTTCAGGTCCGGGGACCCCCTGCTTCCCGAGATACAGCCCCCGTTATGAAGTGTCGGTATCCCTCTGCTTTTAAATGTCCCGATCACATGACCGCGTAATGTAAAAAAGCAGACGGATACCGGCACCCCATAAAGGGTCCTGTATCTCGGAAAGCAGGGGGTCCCCGGACCTAAAACCAAAGCGGTACAGCTCCGGAGACCCTCTGCACATCTACACTATGAATAAAACACACATATCAATAAACAATCATTCCTTACCTTTGCGGCTATCCGCTATGGTAACGAAGCAGCATGAATATATTTTTAATAATAGTGTACTGCTTCCTGAGTTTCAGGCCCCGTATGTGTCATCGGGTGCCAGTGTCGCCGCCATCTTTTTAGCGTCCCATACGTGACGTGCCCGCTATAAAGATGGCGGCGACACTGGCACCGATGCCCCAAACCGGGGCCTGTAACTCGGGAAGTAGGGGGTCCCTGAGCCACAAATCAATGCGTTCAGCTCAGGGGACGACCTGCTCCTGCACAATATTATGAAAATACATTAATGCTGCTTCATTACCATAGCGGATAGCCGATAAGGCAATGAAGGGGTTAAGGCATAATACGGTGCAAGGAGAGTAAGCGCAAACCTTAAATATACATATATATATAAATAGAAACAAATAAATATCACCAAGATGAGATGCAGCTGGTGTGAGAGATTTTGCAATCTCTCAAAGTAACTTCTGGGGGGAGGACACAAAGCGCAAAAACTTCCTCTCCAAGGTGGAAATAACAGAAGGAATCTCAAATGGGCAGCATATGTAAAGAAAAAAGAAATAGTGCAACACAATTTAATTATAACATTTAAGCGAGCAAAGAGGCTCCAACACACTCACATGCTCCAAGGTAAATAAAAGCAATTCAACCACTCTGGGTTCAGACACTGTGTACAGGACTCCAATCAGCTGTTCCTCGCTCTCCACTTCCGTATTCGATCGGCGTCTGACGTCACGAACCGGCTCCCTCAATCTCCAAAAGCAAGGGGAGGACCATCTGGCTCCGTGAAGATCAGCACAGTGGAAGATATCCAAACAGGAGAGCGCTGAGGTAAGGTAGCTGGTATCACAGCAAAGAGTCCGTCAGAGGCACTGACTGCTAACACAAGGTCCAAGCGCATATAGACAACCCTACGCATTGTGGGCCGTACTATCAGACCTCTCCGGGTTAGAATTCTGGAACATATTAGGAACATTACAAATGGATTGGAGAACCATAGTGTTCCATTACATTTTAAACAGTTCCATGCGTCTAATCCGGAGGGTCTGAGTTATATAGGCATAGATCAGGTTACTTTAAATTGGAGGGTAGGCAATCGTATCCGGGAAGTCTCCCAAAAAGAGACTTTTTGGATACATAAATTATGTACACTTAAACCTTTAGGTTTAAATATTGACATAGATGTAGCTTCTTTTTTGAATTAATTATTACTAATTAATATTTACAGTGTCTTTTTGAATTAATATTTATAATATCTTTTTAACAAATATTTACAGTGCATTTAGGATTATTTTTTCCTCTTTTAGACGGTCTGTCTTTTAACATATGTTTATAATATGTAATTTAATATGTGTATATGTATATATAAGATATGTTTTTATTTATAGTATTTATATTTATGGTTTTTTAATATATTATGCCTTCTATGTATTTGCACTGATTCTCTTCTTGTTTCCATCTAGATCCATTATGAGGTTCATAATGTTATATTTTTGCATCGTGTGTTTCTCATTGTATTTTTAATTATATAATTTTATGAGTAATGCATTTTTATTATATAATTTTATTATGTATTGAATATTCCCCCTTTTAGAATTATTGTGTATTTATATAATGTTCTTTTTTTGTCTTATTTATTTAGTGTGTAAGTAGGGCTGTTAGTGGAGATGCATTGAGCCTATCAGATTTATGTTTGGGCTGTGACGTTTTCGATTGCCTCCCCTTTTGGGACTATTTAAGGATGAGTCACTGCCATGTATCCCTACACCCCTGAAGAAGTCCATACCTTGGATGAAACGCGTAGGGTTTTCTATATGCGCTTGGACCTTGTGTTAGCAGTCAGTACCTCTGACGGACTCTTTGCTGTGATTCCAGCTACCTTACCTCAGCGCTCTCCTGTTTGGATATCTTCCGCTGTGCTGATCTTCACGGAGCCAGATGGTCCGCCCCTTGCTGTTGGAGATTGAGGGAGCCGGTTCATGACGTCAGACGCCGATCGAATACGGAAGTGGAGAGCGAGGAACAGCTGATTTGAGTCCTGTACACAGTGTCTGAACCCAGAGTGGTTGAATTGCTTTTATTTACCTTGGAGCATGTGAGTGTGTTGGAGTCTCCTTGCTCGCTTATATGTTAAAATTAAATTGTGTTGCACTATTTCTTTTTTCTTTACATATGCAGCCCATTTGAGATTCCTTGTGTTATTTCCACCTTGGAGAGGAAGTTTTTTTGCGCGTTGTGTCCTCCCCCCAGACGTTAAGGCATAATAGCATAATGTGACAGTGGGTGGGGGAGTGGGGAATGTGGATGGACTGGGCGCTTCCCAATTAATATTAGATTGGTGTAATTAGTGACACACCTTAGATACACACAATAAACCTTACACCACAAAGTGATAATAGAAATAAAAGTGTACAAGTGCAGCTCAACTTCCTCTGGTGGGACAGTTCCAAGTCCCAGGATGTAGAATTTTCTTTTCTTGGGGTTGAGGAGGAGCGCAGGATAAGTTCGTGATATGTGAAAAAATAAAAATATATATAGTGCAGATGGTAGATCACTGCTAAAAAGATAATCAATAAATGAAATGAACTCACAAAAATCGTATTGTATTACTGCATGTCAGAGATCCATCTCTCTCTGACTGGAGCCCTTTGTGTAGCTGGGGTCAGGATGCCTCTCAGTGGAGTGGATGATATGCAAGTGAAAGAAACCACAAATAGTGCATACTGTATAAACTATAAATATGTATTAGTCACAAATGTTAAGGAAACTCACATTTTCCATAAATTCAATGGGTGGTGGAGAGAACCGCCGATAGAAGGGTGGTGGAGTGTAAGGCTGCTGCCCGGTGCTTCCTTTCACTTACACCTCACAGTGTAGTTCCGCATCAGTCTCTGCCGTCGCGTCACTTCCGGTTTCGCGTCACAGGCGAGGGCAGGAAGTATACTCCTGACGAAGCAGTGTGCGAAACGCGTAGAGTTAGAGTTTGGAGAGAATTTGCTCACTGAAGGACTGGCAATCTACTGCTGACACCAGACCCATTTTGGCTTCCTGCCCTCACCTGTGACGCGAAACCGGAAATGACGCGACGGCAGAGACTGATGCGGAACTACACTGTGAGGTGTAAGTGAAAGGAAGCACCGGGCAGCAGCCTTACACTCCACCACCCTTCTATCGGCGGTTCTCTCCACCACCCATTGAATTTATGGAAAATGTGAGTTTCCTTAACATTTGTGACTAATACATATTTATAGTTTATACAGTATGCACTATTTGTGGTTTCTTTCACTTGCATATCATCCACTCCAATGAGAGGCATCCTGACCCCAGCTACACAAAGGGCTCCAGTCAGAGAGAGATGGATCTCTGACATGCAGTAATACAATACGATTTTTGTGAGTTCATTTCATTTATTGATTATCTTTTTAGCAGTGATCTACCATCTGCACTATATATATTTTTATTTTTTCACATATCACGAACTTATCCTGCGCTCCTCCTCAACCCCAAGAAAAGATAATAGCATAATAGCATAATAGAATAGTAGCGGTTAGCCGCTAAGGTAATGAAGTGGCCTTTAAATGCATTTTTTCTCCCTCGGATGCATGCCGGGGGACTCCGGTGCTGGTATTAATGATATCAGCTCCGGAGACCTCCGGCATCAATCCCAGACCTGATTTTTTCTAATTGCCATTCCGCCGCTCATCCGCAGCCTCTCCCCAGCAACTTGTCAACTTTTTGGGGCGAGACGGATTGCCGTGAAAATCTCAATTCTAGAGTGGTGAATAGCGGCGCAAAGCTACTCGCCATTACTAGAATTGAGCGGGTTTCAAAACATGGCTGGTTGCGGCGCAAAGTGCCTTTTCACCGTGCCGATGACGGAAAAAAAACCCGGCAACAAACTTGGCGGGTTTTTTTGCTTTTCGCCAAGTTTTCGGTCCATACTGAATCGGGGTATGCATTTTTGGCGTAAAACGGGCAAAAAGTGACTTTGCGCCGCTTACTGCATGAGGCCCAATGTCTCATAAGGGAAAAGTTTATAGGCACAAAATATATTCAAAGGGAGGGTGGGCGGGCAGGGCAGATGATAAACTAATTTAGCAGCAAATTGACATGGGTGTCAATTAAAATAAATTTGAATTACTATTCAGAATTGTATACAGTGATATATGTTTTAGCTTTAGTTAAGAGCATATCTCATATGCCCGTCATCTTTATCTGTTACAAAATATATTCTAAGTCAAATTAAATGAATAAATTAAACAAAAATGTATTTAAAAATTTCAAATATAATTGTCTAAATAAATAAAACTACAGTATTGATGGAAGATTGGGCAAAAAGAAAATTACATATACAGCTGCGGCTAAACTTACTCTGAAGCGGCCGGCACCGCGGGTAATTTAAAACCCCGTGCAGACGCGGCCTTTTTATTTTTCCGGCGCCGCAGGTGCTTCTATTGTTCAGCGCCATTTGGCGCTGATTGGAAATCTGGCCGCGCGCGGCCAATTCCGTCCGGAAAAAAAAAAATGAGAAACAAAGCGGTTAAGCTTTAGATTAAGCTTAGCGTGGCTGTATTACATAGTTACATAGTAGATGAGGTGAAAAAGACATACGTCCATTAAGTTCAACCTACAGTATGCATAATTTAGACAACAGATACTTTATCCTATATCTATACTTACTTATTGATCCAGAGGAAGGCAAAAAAAAACAGTGTCATATCATCGAATGATATATCATAAAGGAAAAAATAAATTCTTTCCCGACTCCAAGAATTGACAATCGGATTAATCCCTGGATCAACATCCTTCCCATGTATACTTATTTGGTATATCCCTGTGTAACCCATGGACCCCGGGGCAATTGCAGATCGGCCCCCCTACGCTGTTCTGGGATCTGGCTACATAACTGTATGTGGTGCATACCTACTGGCTACAGGAGGGCCTGAGACTCCCGTGATGGTATGGGGGATAACAGGAACAGGTTTCTGGGGTGGATGCCTTCGTACTCATTCAGTAGTAAGCCCCAGGAATGTGGGGTGGAATCCTTATAGAGAGTTCCCACACAGGGTTGAGAGATTCCAGTCTCACACAGGTTAGTCTTTTCCTTAAAAACAGCAGTCTTTATTCACAGCAGCAGCTGTAGCAGCAGACAGGTACAGGATGTCTGATCCACTCAGATTGCTCTCCTTTAGGATCGTCCCTTCCCTGCCACCACCCTGGATCAAGGGCATGCAGGGTGGGGCTAACTCTTCCCTCACCCCCTAATCAGGGTGAGAGGCATTGGTTCACCTCACTAACTATGGTTCTAGCAGCTCTACTCCAACGGTAACACTCCATACACTCTAACAGCTCACTAACACTACTCAGACTCTAACTACACTAAATAGGAAGTGCACTGCTCTTTTATGATCTCAGCAGGCACCGCCCCTGTGTCTCTTGCTTTGACACAGGGTCAGGTGACCTACCTCCACCACTCAGGGCAGTGCTTGAAGTGGGTGAAACCCTTGATAATTCCTGGCAACCTGTCCTTACCAGGGCTTGTACCAGGAGGAGGATAGAACTATAGCCATATTTCTTACCAGGGCTACACCTGTATAACTTTTCTTTCTTAAAAGATGTCTAACTTTTTTGAACAAATTTATTGTATCTGTGATTACAGTCTCCATGGGTAATGAATTCCGCATTTTAACTGCCCTTACTGTAAAGATCCCTTTCCTTTGTTGCTGGTGAAATCTCCTTTCCTCCAACCTAAAGGGATGCCCCCGAGTCCTTTGTACTGCCCTTGGGATGAATAGTCTATTTGAATGTCCCAGAATATATTTGTATATAGTTATCATATCCCCATACGCCTCTTTTATAATGTAAATAAATCTAATTTAGAAAGCCTCTCCTCATAAGATAGATTGTCCATCCCCTTTATTAATTTGGTGGCTCTTCTCTGCACTCTCTATAGTTCCATAATGTCTTTTCTAATGAGTGGTGCCCAAAATTGTACTCCATATTCAAAGTGTGGTCTTACTAATGCTTTGTAAAGGGGCATAATTATGTTTACTTCCCTTCCATCCATTGCCCGCTTAATGCAAGATAAGATCTTTTTTGCCGTTGAAGCTACTCCATGACTTTGGGCACTATTGCTAAGCATGCTGTCTACAAGCACTCCTAAATCCTTCTCCATCAAGGATTCCCCAATTTATCCCCATTTAATTTGTAAATCGCCAGTTTATTCTTGCATCCCAAATGCACAATCTTACATTTATCTGTATTAAACCTCACCTGCCATTTACCTGCCCACGTTTCCAGTCTCTCCAAGTCCTTCTGAAGAGAAATTACATCCTGCTCTGATTCTACTACCTTACACAATTTAGTATCATCAGCAAAGATGGAGACTTTGCTCTTGATGCCAACCTCAAGGTCATTAATAAACAAGTTAAAAAGCAGGGGTCTCAGTACCGATCCCTGAGGTACTCCACTCATGACTTTAGCCCAACCTGAAAAAGTTTCATTTATTACAACCCTCTGTTGTCTATCAGTCAACCAGTTTTCAATACAGGTGCATATATTTGTACTGAGTCCAATTTGCTATATTTTGTACACCAACCTCTTGTGTGGAACCGTATCAAAAGCCTTTGCTTAATCTAAGTAGACCACATCAACTGCATTACCCTGGTCTAAATTCCTACTTACCTCCTCAATGAAACAAATAAGGTTAGTTTGGCATGATCTATCCTTCATAAATCCATGCTGACTATTATTCCATTAGGTATTCCTGAATATTATCCCGTTTTAAAACTTCAAGTCATCTCCCCACTATTGAAGTCAGGCTTACAGGTCTATAATTCCCCGGTTGTGATCTAGCTCTCTTTTTAAATATAGGCACCACATCTGCTTTATGCCAATATTGTGGTACTGAGCCTTTGGAAATGGAGTCCTTGAATATTAAATGTAATGGTTTGGCTATTACTGAATTTAACTCCTTGAGAACTCTTGGATGTATGCCATATATATATATATCTACAAAAGTGGTGTTCCCTTCATTCGGGCTGCAGAGACTCTTTTGGATAGCAATTGGAAAATTTTGGGATTTGTATATATTTTTTATATATATATTTTTCTGGACATTTTCTTTTTTGGTGTATTTTATATGCATTTTATTGTTTAATTACATTAGTTTTTTATTTTTATTCATTCCACTGTGCATAGCATAGGTTTTTATTTTTATAGAGGTTATATATAGTGTTAGGTTGGCGCCAATTTTTTCTTTTGTTGTGTTATATATATATATATATATTATATATATATATATATATATATATATATATATTATATATATATATATAATATGGAGGTTGTGGTTTCCTCCTGCGGCACTACTATTGCAATTGATTCTTCCCTGGTAAACACCGAGGCAAATAATTTATTTAATACCTCTGCTTTTTCCTTATCTCCAATAATCTGCATGCCCATTCCACACTGAAAGGGTCCTATATTTTCTTTTCTCATTTTTTTGTTATTAAGGTACTTAAAGAACTTTTTAGGGTTGATCTTACTTTCTATTGCAATCCTTTTTTCATCATCCATTTTTGCTAACGTGATTGCCCTTTTGCAATTTTTGTTACATTGCTTATAATTCTGATACGATGTCTCTGTCCCTTCTGACTTAAAGAATCTAAATGTCTTCCTCTTCTTGTCCATTTTCCCTACCTGTTTATTTAGCCACATTGTTTTGACTTATTTCTTTTATACTTATTACCCAAGGGTATACACTGATAAATGGAAACAAAAGAAACAGCGCACAACGCCAAATAGTGAAGCAAGTATTGCTATATATTAGTAATTACAGGGTAATAAATCTGCGGTCATCAAAACAGTGGAATAGGTGCATTTAGTATGTTTCACACAAGTTACCACTCAGCAACTGTTGTCAGAAGAGTCTGGAGCTTGTTTCTCTCAGCGGGGGCGCTACGTTGGTTCAGGAGCAGGATTAATGTCCAAAACCCCTCATCCAGCAGTACATCGCTCCCAAGGGGATTTCCCTTTACAGCAACCAGGCTCCATTGCAGGTATTGGTGCTTGGTGGGACCGCTCGCGCTTCCAAGCCGTCTGGTGCAGCTCGTGTAGCTCAGCGAGCAGATCCACTGTGCGGGGGTGAGACCTCAGCTCTGCAAGGGTACACTCGGCGTGCCACGTTGTCGCTCCATTGCGGGATACTGCGTGATGACGTCACAGTCTCCGCAGCAGCGAGGGAACCGGCAGGGAGGCAGTCAAAGTCTCTCAAAGTCTCTCAGAGTCTCTCATAAGCCCAAAATTACCACCGGGAGTGATACTAGCAGGGTGAAGCCAATGGAGGCAATGGCAATATTAAAGCACTAGATAAAAATCATCCAACATGTTTCGTAGAATAAACTACTTCTTCAGGGATCGGCCTGAAGTTTAGATCTGTGGGAGGAGTTGAGAAGGGTTGTTTGAATCCTGGACCATGCTGCTTGGAGAGAAGAAATGCGTTTGTCTACACCGGTACCCCAGAAGGAATGTTGGAGATGGGCAAGCAGGGAGGGTGAAACCCATAATTTATAAAAAAAGGCGACTCACGGTGGCTTCATTCTTGGCAGAATTAACAGCATACTCCGCCCAAGGGAGGAGTTGAGTCCAATCATCCTGGGAGTCAGATATAAAGCATCTTAGGTACTTTTCCAGGGACTGGTTGATCCTCTCCGTCTGTCCGTTGGGGCTGTGGGTGATATGCAGAGGAGAAGGAGGAAGAGATGCCCAATCTCAGAAATATGGGACCAGGGACGGTCGGGGACTGGAAGAAGTAGGAGGAAACCTTCGGGTTTTTGACGAAGTGTCTTGTTCTGCACGCAGATAGGAATTCAAGGTAAAGGAAGCGGTGCAACTCCCACGCAGGTAAAAATCCCAGACCAGGGTAAGGACACTCAAGTGAAGCTTTAATGACACCCCACAGCCCCCAAAACCCACTCTGACGTGTTTCTCACGTACACCGTGCTTTGTCAAAGAGAACATAAACAGTAGAAGGAAAATCGACTTAAAATACCCATCAAACCCTGCGTTGATAGCAACTCGGCACACACCCAGTGACTCCCACCTGTTGAATAATCAATCACTGAACTGACTAACCAGGAGGGGAGAGTATGTGTCGAGCGTCACAGGGTAGAGAGAGGTAATCTAAAAAATAACCAGGTGGACAGAGATGAAGTATGAAACAATATAACATTAGAAATAAACTTCAAATATAAATAAGTAACTCTATTCTGCCTGGTAATGTGGATGAGTAAAAACAAATAAAGGATACATAAAAACAAGAGTCAGGGGCTGTAATCCTGACAGATAAATTATTACTAAAGAATCATCTCCAATTATATATAATTAATGAAAAATATGAAACAAATACATATGAAAGAATATATAAAGAATACCACATGAAAAAATGCCAAAAATCAAACATAATCACTCCTGCAATGGACATATAGATCTATTATTGTCCCCACAATAAAAGAAATATTGATTTATTGCTTAAATAATTAAATAATAATATGTCTTGGTATAGTGTTTATAATAATACAAAAATACCATTCATGACACATATTTTATGCCTCTTCAGTTGTTGACATTTTTTACATTGATTTCTTATATTGATTGATTTTTGACATTGATTATTCTTTTTTTCTTCTTTTTCCTTTTCAATTTCTTTTTCTCTTTTTTTCTTCTTTTTTTCTTTTTCTTTTTTATATATTTATTATTCATTCATCATTTTCCATCATGTATTATTATCATTATTTCTAATTTATGTATTATTTTTAATGTTATTTGAGCTTATTGGATTCTGTATTTGTCATACTTTTACATTCATTCACTCCCGCTATCATTATCTTTAGCATTATTGCAGAATTATCAACAACTGAAGAGGCATAAAATATGTGTCATGAATTGTATTTTTGTATTATTATAAACACTATACCAAGACATATTATTATTAGCTGTTTAGCTGTATTTAGCCTAAACTGTATGTTTGCTATCTATTTTCAGGGGTGTCTGATTTGACCAGTTATAGGGGAAGGGAGGCTTAGGGAAGTACCTCTGGGACCTTTTGGACCAGGGGGAATGGGCCAGATGAAGAGGTAACGTCGAAACGTTGCCCCCCTAGCATACTTGCCGTTCTCCATTTTTTGTGTATATTCCTTGTGTTTCATGTTTTTTTCCCCTTTTCCTTTCCCCCCCCCCCTCACTTTGTGACATGCCCATTTGTGATACTGGTTTCTGCAAACACATTTGATTTATTTCTGGTTTGTTTTATTATTAAATGTTTATTCTGCATTTCAACTGTTTTCATCATTTAGCCATTAGACAGTGAGTGCTGGTACTTACGGAGATTTGTTAGTATTATACAGGGGAATAAGGGTCCCCCTTGGTTCCATGCACCCTGCAATTGCATTAATTTAACATCATCAGAGTGCTGTCTATCGTCCCCCTTTTACTCTTCTTAAACCAAGGATGGCCTGCGGATTTTGAAGAGTGACCCCAGGTCAGGACTTCAAGGACAAACTTGGGGGGTACAAAGAGTTTGGTGTCGGGAACCACCAAGCCCTTAGGAATGCGTCTCTGAGAATGCATAATTTTATTGAGGTTCTTGAAGGTAGATGTGGTGAGAATCCTCTCCTGTGGGAGAATGGTCTCCAAGGACTCCTATAGTCTCTCCTCAGAGGAATGTTGTCTGGAAAGTGCGACCGCCTTTACGTTCTTTGTCCCGGGAATATAAGAAAGGTGAAAATCAAACCTGGAAAATAAAAGAGACCAACGAGCCTGTCGTGGACCAAGGCGTCGGGCGTTCTCGATGTAGAGAAGGTTTTTGTGATCCGTGAGGATAGTAAACGGTTCTTTAGACCCCTCCAGGAGATGTCTCCACTCTTGGAGAGCCATCTTCAAGGACAAAGAGCTCCCTGTTGCCAACGTCGTAATTCCTCTCAGCCGGTGAGAATTTCTTGGAGATGTATGCACAGGGGTGTAACTTGTCTTTGGGGGGTAGGTCTCTGAGACAGCACTGCCCCTGCACCGCAGTCGGAGACGTCGACTTCCAACACGAAGGGGAGATTAGTGTTAGGATGACGGAGGATAGGTGCGGATACAAATTCTTCCTTGAGTACCTTGAAGGCGGAGTGAGCGTCAGGTGACCAAGCAGATGGGTCAGCCCCTTTCTTCGTAAGAGCTGTCAGGGGCACCACAATGGTAGAAAAATTACGTATAAACTTTCGATAGTAATTCGCGAACCCCAAAAAGCGTTGTATGGCCTTGAGAGTATCGGGTCTTGGCCATTCAGTCACTGCCTGAAGTTTACCGGGATCCATCATAAAACCCTCGTCAGAAATGATGTAACCCAGGAATTGGGTATAGATCTGGTGGAAGATGCACTTCTCCAGCTTGACGTACAGATGGTATTCACGGAGGCGAGAGAGAACGTAGGAGGTGTGGCGAATATGATCCTGGAGGTCTTGGGAAAAAATCAGGATGTCATCCAAGTAAACTATTACAAAAATGTTGAGTACCTTACGAAAAACGTCGTTGATAAAGTGCTGGAAGACTGCTGGGGCATTACATAACGCAAAGGGCATTACAAGATACTCGTAGTGGCCGCTACGTGTGTTGAATTCATTCATCCCCCTGTCTGATGTGCACCAGATTATAGGCTTCATGTAGATCCAACTTGGAAAAAATCTTAGCCCGTTGTAGTTTATCAAAGAGTTCGGTAATGAGGGGAAGGGGGTAACGATTTTTAACGGTGATGTGATTCAAACTCCTGTAATCAATGCAAGGCCTTAACGAGCCATCTTTCTTCTTCACGAAGAAAAATCCAGCCCCTGCTGGGGAGTTGGAGGGGCGAATGAAACCCATCTTGAGGTTTTCTTGGATATATTTGTCCATGGCCTGAGACTCTGGTAGAGACAAGGGGTAGGTCTTGGATTTAGGCAAACTGTAACCTGGAGCAAGAACGATCGGACAATCCTAGGTGTTGTGAGGGGGCAAAAGATCCATCTGGACCTTATTGAAAACGTCCCGGAATTGATGGTAAACGGAGGGAAGGATAATCTCACGAACTGTGGTATTAGCCAAAAGTTGGGATGCTTTGCCTGACTTCGGTTTCCAAGTGACGGGTGAAGAGGAAGTCCAATAAATCAGAGGATTTTTAGCTGTAATCATGGAAGGCCAAGGGTAATGGGTGTTCCAGGAGCATGGATGGCATTGCATACTAGGGTCTCCTTGTGTGAATGGGAGGTCGGAAGGAGAGGAGCCCTCTATAAGGAGATGTATAGTGGGTAAAGAAGTAGAACGAGCACTGCTTTATTGCGGTATACAAGCCAGGGTTAAAAACCACATGAGGAAGATCCTCTAACGCGTTTTGTCCCAGGGGAGCAGGGGATTCAACAGCTGATCCAAGCAGAGAGAAATGCAGTAAAGAAAGCAATCAAAGTGTGAGTATACACTCTTACATTTTTTTGAAGTTATGAGAGGCTAATACCAGCCCACCCACAGAGGGACCACCGGGTGGAGTTTTAAACTCACCGGATAGGTTATCAGGCTGCCTCCCTTCACTGAATGGACTTTGATTTATTCATTGTTTCTCCCTCATTGGGATATTAAAACTGCTGATGTTACTGCTCAAGAGGATGTTAACCCTGCTCAAATAAGACATTATTTATTGCCTATATCTAGCAGCACTGTGGGCACATAGAGCACCCAATTAAGGGAGTTTCCCTTATCCACTTTTAAGGAGATGTATGCTGGGGTAAGAGGACGTCCGTCTATACCGAACAGTGCGATGGGGCTCTCCTTCCTCACGAGCGGTATGTGGTTCAGCCTGGCAAATTCAAGATCCATAAAGTTTCCTCCTGCTCCCGAGTCAATGAACGCTGCGGTAGAGGTATGAAAGTTATTGCCCGTAAGAGAGTGTCTCGGTTGTGCTCGCCACAAACCTGGGTTGGACCGCGTGGCTGAGGTGGGGTTGTAAAAGCACCGACCTTAGACCGCGCAGGCTGATCTGGATTGCGCGGTTCGTAGTCGTACGTAGCAGGGTCAGGACTGGAGAAGGCAGCATCGTCAGTGGACAAGCCAGGGTCAGGACTGGAGACATCAGGGTAAACATTGTTCAAGCAGTAGTTCAGCAACAGGTAGTCAGGAGTTCCCCGCTTCAGCTTAGGAGCGCAGGAGTGGACTCTGCGCGTGCGGCGACCATGGCCCATGGTACTGGTCTCAGGGAGTGATAGGTAGACCGGAGTGGGCACACCGCTTGGCAGCAGTGGTAGATCAGTGCTTCAGCACCAGCGTCCTGAGCGGGCTGGAGAATCCTCTGCTTCAGCGCAGGAACCAGGACACGGCCTCTGCAATAGAGAATGAGCAGCAGGCCCCAGGAACCAGGGAGCTGAAGACAACACTGGGGAAACCTCCGCTTCAGCACAGGAGACAGGAACAGACCGCTGCGTGACACTAGCAGCCGGTCTCAGGAAACAAGGAGCTGAAGTCAACAAGGAGAGTACTCCGCTTCAGCACAGGAGACAGGAACAGACCGCTGCGTGGCACTAGCAGCCAGTCTCAGGAAACAAAGAGCTGAAGTCGACAAGGAGCATATTCCGCTTCAGCACAGGAACGAGAACTAGGACAAAACAGAGTAGAAATGAGATAACAAACCAGGGGCTTGTGGCAGAACACTCAGTGACATCCAGGAAGGACTATGCTCGGCAGGGAGCATTGTGGGAAGGCAGTACTTAAAGGTCACTGAACAAATAGCAGAAGGGGCGAGTGACAGTATTGCTTTAATGAGTGAAGCCAGGCTGCAGAAAATATCAAGGGAAGTGTTCCAGGACTGCACAGGTCTGTAATGCAAGGTAAACAGTAAACTGAGGTGTGGATTCCTTACAGAGAGACAGGTATGTGAGCTTCTTAGGGAATTCCCCCTTAAGGAGGGGGCGAGGAGACATGACACCAGCGAGAGCCCCTCTGTACTCACTTGGGTGTTCCCGTTTCCCGGCCGCAGAGGACATTCCTGAACCAGGTGCTCAGCGGATCCGCAGTAGAAACACAATCCCCCGGCATGGCGGAATTGCCGTACAGGTGTGCGGATGCGTTGTACCCCCATTTGCATCGGCTCAGGTAGCTCTAAGGCAAGACGAAGAGGAGTGGTGGTACTTGTACCCGCAGGAGTACTGAGGAATGGAGTTTGGAAATTAGAATAACGAGAGTGCTGACGCTCGTGGCGGCGTACCTTGATGCGTTGATCCACTCGGACTGCTAGTTCGATGAGAATCTCCAATTAATCTGGCCTGGGTTGACGAGCAAGTTCGTCCTTGATTGGATCAGCCAGGCCTTTGCAGAATACAGAGACGAGAGCCTCCTGTCCCCAGTTAGTTTAGGCTGCGAGAGTCCGGAACTCCACGGCATACTGCGTCACCATTTGTCACCCTTGCGTGATCTGAAGGAGAAGAACAGATGACATCTCCCGGCGTGCAGGGGAATCGAAACTTGTTGGAACTCGGCCTTAAAGGCTGGATAATCCTGGATAAGGTCAGAATGTCGCTCCCAAACCGGGGAGGCCCAAGCCAGGGCGCTGCCCGTCAGGAGGTTATAAATGTAGGCTACCTTCTTACGTCCAGTATCGAAGTGATGGGGGGCCATTTGGAACTGCACCTCACACTTGTTGAGAAAACCCCTACATTCTTGTGGTTCACCAGCGTAGGGTTTGGGAGGCGGAGCTGCTAGCAACTGCTGCGCTTGCGGGCTGGGGGTTAACGCCAGAAGAGGGGTCGGCTGGTACTCGGGCCGAGAGTACTGTGACCTGACACGTTAATGCAACAATTTTATCCGCCATGGCCTGGTTTTGCTGAAGCAGATTGGAGAGAAACTGCCTTAGTGTCACGGGAGACTCCTGTGGCGGGTAGGATCTCGGTGGCCGGAACAGCACAACCGTAGTAGAGGTCACAAGCAGGGGTCCGAGGCAGGCGGCAGGTAGCGAAGTCAGGAAACAAGCAGAGGTCCGAGGCAGGCGGCAGGTAGCGAAGTCAGGTAACAAGCAGAGGTCGGCAACGAGGAGACTGGAACAGGACAGGGGAGCAAGGACAGGTCTGGGGGCAGGGACTGAGAACAGGAACAAACAGGGACAAGCCAGATTACCAGCAAGGGCTTTTACTGTGAACAGACTTCTATAATACAGGTACAGGTACAGAAAACAGATCAGGATCAGAAGCATGTGCATAAGGAGTCTGACTTCAAGCAAAGGCAAAAACAACAGACAGGAAGCAAGCTATAAAGGACAGAGACAGGAGCAACAAGAAGACAGACAGACAGAGGAACCCAGAGCCAACAGAAGGCAGCAGCACACCCAGTGGACAAGGAAGCTATGGCTAGGCAGGAGGTCTAGGCGACCCTGACACTTAGTTCAGTCTGGTCTGCACTCTTGTGGGCTCGACATAATGTTACGCCGGTGCTGCTCACAGACCAGACCCGTCCCCAGTGCCGAAGGGGGAAGTAGAGATACATGCACCCGCAGCAAAGGGAGCGAGTCCAGAGTGTGGTGTTAAGCGTTGCCAGGCCAGATATAAGTAACATAGACAATACTTGCTGGTACCGGGTATAGGAGAAGAATAG
Source organism: Ascaphus truei (assembly GCF_040206685.1). NCBI lineage: Eukaryota > Metazoa > Chordata > Amphibia > Anura > Ascaphidae > Ascaphus > Ascaphus truei. Next base: position 198,619,737 of record NC_134483.1, on the reverse strand, counting down.
CGATTGCCTTGCCGAGGTCAGGGAGTGGAGAGATGAGGAAGGTTGAAGTCCAAGCCGTGATCGTGGGATGCCAGAGAATACGTAGTCCAAGGAGAGCCGAAGTCGAGAGCCAAAGGGTGTAGTCGTACAAGCCATGTCAAAACCTGTAGTAACCGAGAGTACACCAAACACTTCCATACAGAGACTATGTCAAGCAATGAGTGAGGGCTCAGAGATGCTAGATAAGGCTGGGGTGACCAATCAGGAATGGAGGCAGGTCAGGAGGACTGCAGGGAGCCTCTCTGGATATGTGTGGCCGATAAAATCCAGGTGAGTACTGGTAGCACTCTGCTTACACCCGTGCGGTGTACGGGGGCGTAGCCTCATAGCAGGAGTGGAAGTAGAAGAGTGGATGCTGGGCGTGTGCTCTGTAAGTTGCATGTGAACGCGACCAGCATTGGAGGAGGACACACGTGTGAGTGCCGGATGGAGGACCCGCGCCTGCCACTGAGAAAGAGGAGGAGCAGTGGGGCTTCTGAGGGGAGGGGTCCTGCGGCGTCGGAGGAGCTGACGGCTGACGGCCCGTGGAGGCAGGTAAGCGGAGGTTGCGCTGCATGCCATGAGTCTCCCTGAGGGTAGTCTGTGTGTTGCGCGGAAGGCACTGAGACATCAGACTCCTAACACTGTCTACCCAATCCCCAATGTGCCAAACCCGAGCACCCAAGAGACATCAAACTGTTCGGTTCAAGCGGTCATGGCAACAGATTGCCCTATCTACCTTCCTAATAATTGAGTCCCCTACCACCACAATTTTTCTCTGTATCTGAGCATCCTGAGTCACCTCTGTGCTGGAGGAACTATTCCCCTGGGTGCAAGAGAAATTAGTCTCAGCCCGCCTTGCAATTTCTGCCCTTACACTCCCAATATCTTCACTCAATATGGCAAATCTATTGGGATGGGTCAGCTCAGAAATTACCTGCCTCTCCCTATTGCCCCTGCTTCTCCTTCTAACTGTTACCCAGCTACCTAGCTGCTCCTCACTAACAGCAACCAAGCTACCTACTCCTTACTAACAGCCCCATCATCTGCACCACTAGTCGAGGCAAGGGCCTGCTCAGTAAGCTCTAAACCCCTTTCACAATTGCCAATGTGCCTCAATATTACAAGTTGCCTCTTCATATCAGCAATCTCTGACTCTAAAGAGACCACCCGCTCACACCTCTCACAGCGGTATGCTCCTTGGAACAGCTGTTCCAAATGCACATACATGAGGCAAGATGTGCATAGAGTGGCATTTTCAATCCTGCTCATTATACTGTAGCAACTATGAAGTTAATAAGTATTAACAATAAACTGTACTTCAATATACTATACCTTGTTTAATCGCTTCCTTGGTCAAACTGCTTCTGCGTCTAACTTCACACTTAATACAACCAGCACTTGAAATCAACCACACAGATCAGTATACACAAGCTCAGAAATCGTTAGAAGTCTCTGTTTAAATAGGGACACCCACCAGGTGTGTCAGGTTAGGAATTTACTAACCACACCCACTCTGCCTCAGGCAGGAGAAAGGGGGGAAAAAGTTACAGGCTTCAATAACCACACACTTTAAAAAAATAAATTACCCACTGCACACTCCCCAAATTCAACTACCCCTGCTAGTATACATTAGTATACACAGCACTTCCTCCATCTGGGTCTAACTTCACACTTAATACAACCAGCACTTGAAATCAACCCCACAGATCAGTATACATATGCTATTGGACATTATCGCAAATAGATATTTTGTAGTTTTATATGTTTGGACAATTACATTTGATATTTTTTAATATATTTGTATTTGATTTATTTATTTAATTCAGCTTAGAATATGTTTTATTCTGCTTGATGTTTCTTTCTCTTCTTCTGCTATGTTTGCTATTTGGCTTGGAGCTACTGTAAGAGCACCACCTATATTACAGGTGTTTAGATCAGCCACTTTATTTACCTTGAGACGATTTATACTTTGTGTTTTTTTTTGTATTTAAAATATTTTCTTTGACTTTCTTAGTGGCCACATTCGAAGCCAAACATGGGGAATTACATTGCAAACACATTTCTGTCTTATAAGCAACTGCATACTGTATAATGAATTTATACAATTGGAAACTGTAATCTGGTAGTTAAAATGTAAGATATGGCAAAGATATTACACACATGAATATGGTGATAAGTAGAATATTTACATATGTGTATATTTTATTTGAGTGAATAATATTTTAGAGTAAAAAATAGATGAATGGGTTGCTGGCTCTGCCCTTCCTCAACTTAAATTTTATTATTAAAGCTTCTTAATGATATCTTGTCATACAGCACTTTTGTATCAATGTGTCAAACAGATAGTGGTGTATGTAACTGACATATATTAATATTTGATTCATGTTTATGTCTTGCATGAGAATGAGTTGTGCATATGTAAGTATTTCATATTTTGACAATCCTTCTCTAAATCCTTCTCTAAATGCAACTTGCAGGGCTGCCAACAGGGTGGGATTGCCAGCACAGTTGTCCTGGGCTCGGCGGAGGAAAGACCAGGAAGTTAGGCCTCCCCCTCTTCCTCACCTTCCGGATAGTGCCCACTGCTTGCCAACTGTCCAAGTTAAGACTTTAATCCTGGGTCACTGGGAAACCTTGGCGTTAGAAAATGCCCGGGCGCTACCACTGAATTGAATGTGTGGGGAAAAAAAAATTATTTTTAGAACAAAACAACCTTATAGGGTGTATAAGGTTCCCATCTACTTCGAACTCTCTTCCTGCGGCTCAAGACCCCAAAAGGACCTATCCAGGATCCTTGATAGTACAGAAAAACAAGAAGAACAGGGGGAGCACAGGTTGAGGGATAATACAAATGCTTACAACACTTTGATGGAATTCAAGGTCATGTGATCCTAGACTATTGTTTGTGATGTAGTGTAAAATATCATAAACACTTACATGGCCTTGTGTAAATGGTTTCACATCAAGGTTTCTTTACTTTACTTCTTTATATTCTATTTCCACTCGGTGCGGTCATTTCTTCTCCTCGGGTCCAAAGGAAGGCTTCTCCAATCTTTCTGTGGGACTGGCTTGCAGTGTTGTCCTCAGTGCTCAAAAAGAGTACAAAACAGATTTGTGAGGGACAAAACAAATACGGTATAATAATCACTGAAACCGACGGTTTAATAAATCAAATGTAGAGAATTACTGCATACACTCACACGGGCAAGTGTGAGTGTCCTCTGGAGCGAAGTGTCTTTAATTGCACTTCTTTGCAGAGCTATCATATGAGGCTCCTGTTTTTCCACACTATATGATGAGAAAACAGAGGTGAGTGGGGATATAACCAAAAAAATTTATAAAAAATTACTCACACGGCCACGTGTGAGTATACACTAGGATTGGTTTCTCTTCCTCCCTCTTTAAATCTCCAATAAGCTTCAGCTGAGTGGGAATCACTTAGAGTGTCTTGTTAACACAGTGAATCCAAGGTGAGGTAATCGTGATCTTTAATTAACTAAAAACAATACACAAAACCACAGTACAAAAGGTTTAAAAAAGCTCTCAGTCAAAGCGACATGAGAGCTGGGTGAATGTAAAAACAGCCAGTCTTTCAGGAAAGATCTTGCAGGAGGTTTAAGTGTGCAGCTAACTCTCCGCGTCCGGGTGTTGTGTTGCGCTCCTATCTCCTGCTCCTGACAGTGGCTGAAATGGTTTAAAATACTCGGGGATTGTAGCAATGCGTTTCGCTCTTTTTGGGCTTCCTCAGGCTCCGTAGAAAGGTATGGCAGGGCTCATAGCTATATATAGGCAAGCGCCAGCCAATCCAATCCTTTCCCCGAGTGACTCCCTTCCTGCTTCGTCGCAAGTCCAATTAATCTTCTTGATGATTGTAAAATTTAAAATGATGAGCGCACAACGATGACGCTTGTATGGGTATCAACAAATTAGTTGTCACATTGTCAGTATACTACTGTAATCGTAATAACAATACAGTTTTAAATTCAAAACGTGTATAGAATAAACTCTGTGTTTATGAAATCGAGTTTTTAAATTTAATGTACTCTGCTATCAAAATCCCAATGGGATACAGAAATGTACACAAAAGATGTTTCATAAGCATTAGTCTACTTGTAACAAATGCATGTTATAGTTACAGTTATAAAACATATATAGATAACTATTGGAAATTTAATACACACAAATTAAAATCGTAAGAGCATAAAAGTCAGGTTATCACAGTTCCTTATCGAACTACTTATCTATATTTTATTTATAAGGCATGCAAACAGGTGATAAAGGGGGACAAAGGGTGATAAAGGGGGACAAAGCAGCTTTTAGTTCGAACACCACTAAAAGGGATTTCAAAATAAAACAAATGATAAATTGCCACACTGAATATGTTGTCTACCTGCTTGCTTGCCCTTATTTTGGGTTGTTACCCTGAATATTTGATTTACAGCCTTCAAGTTGCATTAGTGTTATTATATTGGACTGGAATTGAGATTTTTTTCGGCATTATTTTTAGTAATATTATGTAACGGATTTTCTGGACCTGACTGACCCACCCAATCTCACATTGGCCCCTGTGGTCTAACCAGTCCCCATTACATGGTTGTGTCTGGTGGTGCACCTGTTGGCAACAGGACTCCTGAGTCTCCCGCATGATGTTGTGTGGGGAATGCCAACCCAGACAGGCAGCTGAGGTAGTGTGCATGAGTCCTACCTATATCCAGTGCAGCGCCTCTACCTCATCAGGATCCCTGCGTCCGCAAAGAGATGGTTCTGATGCGGAACTCCTCCGTGGTGCCTTCCTCTGCAGAGTAATTCCAGACTCACACATGAGGTTTTGGTGAACTTGGGCATCTTTATTGGCATGGTTCAGGCAGACTGCCCCTCGCAGCGGTCAGCTTAGCCACACATCTCTCTGCTGCACTCCATCTGGAAGGTTCCTCCTTCTCCTAATCAAGTTGCTTTCCACCTCTCCCCTCAGGGAGATTTACCAGCTTGTCTCTCTTGAGCTGCCCAGACTCACAGCTATTGCATCAGACACTGCAACACTGTTGCAGACCTCCACATGACTCTCCTGAACAGAGTCAGAACACCAACAGCAACTGAACAGAACTGCTAACTTTAGGCAGTACTGTGTCTTATATCACCTCTAGAAAACAGACACCCTCTGTGTCACTAAGTGTGGACACAAAGCATGTTGTCACTTCCTTTGGACATATGACACCTCACCAGAGTTTGAGGGCAAACCTCCATGATTGTTGCTGGCAATCCTGCATACTTACCAGGTTTACTGCAAGCATGAGAAAGAGATATGTACACCAATTTTACACATGGCTTCATTTATTAACATTTTTTTGCTTGGAATATACTGATTTTATTCTTTTTGTCATGATCTTTTTCAGATGACCCCAACTATCAGAACTAACAATATGGGTTATTAACCATACACATGTATGCATTTACAAAGAGTTTGTTTGTTTATGAACTCAATGCTTTTAGTATTTTTAAAATATAAAATATAGATAAGTAGTTCGATTAGGAACTGTGATAACCTGACTTTTATGCTCTTATGATTTTAATTTGTGTGTATTAAATGTGTCCCTCACAAATCTGTTTTGTACTCTTTTTGTGCACTGAGGACAACACTGCAAGCCAGTCCCACAGAAAGATTGGAGAAGCCTTCCTTTGGACCAGAGGAGAAAAAATGACCGCACCGAGAGAACATACAAGATAAAGAAGTAAAGTAAAGAAACCTTGATGTGAAAGCATTTACACAAGGCCGTGTAAGTGTTTATGATATTTTACACTTCATCACAAACAATAGTCTAGGATCACATGACCTTGAATTCCATCAAAGTGTTATAAGCATTTGTATTATCCCTCAACCTGTGCTCCCCCTGTTCTTCTTGTGTTTCACTGGGAAACCTATTAACATGTTTGAACACTTTCCCCTGAGAAGCAAGTTTAGTGGTGCTGAAATTTTACTTTTGGCTTGTACAATAATATCTGGTAATCGTTCAAAAGTATCATCTTACTCTACAGTATTGTATTTATTTTTTTATGAGAAACAGCTTTTATTCTATGGGTTGCCAAGGTACCCCTCACCGTATCTATTTCTGTAATTCTAGCCTTAGCTTTTTAGCAAAATTGGGGAAATAAGTACCAGGGGTAGATATAATACAGAAACAATTAATTTTAAAGCACTCTCTAGCAAAATGGTATTGAACTTTAAATGAGATTTTCTTTTCCCTAATCTTCCATCAGCACTTTATATGTCCTTGTAGTCTTACAATGTTGATTATATTATATATAGCTCCAGTATATGAATGCCTAATCAGCATACTGATTCTTTCATTAGATATTCAAACCATTCAAAAATAGGAAATTTGAGTATGCACACATAGGGGGTCATGCACTAAGCTCCGTTAAGTCGTTTTTAGAACGCAAAGTGCTCTTAGAACGTGATGTTGTGCTGAACACGATGCACTAAGCCGCGCAAACGGGCACTTTGCGCTCTAAATACACGTAGAAAAAGAAAGCAAACAGCGCACTGCCAGGGAGTCAGGTGGTGAAAAAATAAAATCCATTTATTGATAAAGGACCTACCCGTCCGAAACGCGTAGTAGGCTGTTTGTTACTCCCCCCTGGGGTGATGTTTTTTATCAGATAAGTTCTGGAATAAATGGATTTTATTTTTTCACCACCTGACTCCCTGGCAGTGCGCTGTTTGCTTTCTTTTTCTACGTGTATCTGGATTATCTCCTTGGCTGGCATGCCACAGTGGACCCCTAGAGACAGCAGAAGTGGGTAAGGATTATATATCTTTATGTTTGACCACTGTAGTTGAGTACTCTAACTTGGACTGTGTAAGCTACCATGAGGCAATCATTTTACATATGGTTATGAGTGACTCACAGGCCATTTCATTTATTAAACCTACTCTGCTATTCTGGGGTCCTTGACGATTCATATTCTATGGATTAATCGTTATATGGGTGGAGCACCCCTTGATCTTCTACATTTTGTGCTCTAAAACTGACTTTTTTCAGGAAATTTTTCTAAGTCCAACTTTGCTCGTTCGTTACCCTGTTTGCATTAAATTATGCCCTTAAGCGGGATGCACAAAGCAACCAATCCTTTAGCTTCATTTGAGTGCGGTACAATGTGGTATCTTCCATCTTTTCATGTAGAGGTATCAGTACCGTGTTAGCCGAGCTTCAATAATCAAAAAATATATAGATGATACCGTTCTGTGGCTAACGAAATGCTTTTATTTGTGCGAGCTTTCGAGATACACTGATCTCTTCTTCCGGCGATGTTACAATGAATGAAGCAAGCAAAATGTATACTTAAAAACAGTGTCTCTTGGAATGTTATCTGTGCTAGTCCTTCCCCCGGTGTGGATGTGTTTTATGGCTAGAGGTGTCAAAAGGTACCTGAAAGCAAGTTATGTAAGAGTATGTGTGTGTATCTGTGTGAATATAAATGAATGGAGAGCCCACAGTATATACAGTGCTTTACAAAAGGTGTGTGTGGAGTGGGAGTGGATATAAATAGTGTGGGTAGGTGTGGAAATGTGAGAGATTGTACCACAACTAAAAGTGTGTGTGGATACTATGTGGTCCCTAGAGGTGTATAGTGATGGAAAAACAAGGAGTATTAGTATGTGTAAGAGACAGCTGTGTGTGCATACATATAGCACAGTATGTACAGACATGGCCTATAGCGCTCATGGGAAGAGAGTTCACTTATGTCAGTAATGACTCATAAAATTTCGATCTCTGTTTAGGCCACCGCTAAGTGTCCCGAATAGTTGCATAAATTTGTATTCATGCAACCATCTCTCTTTCGGTGTTTTAAGATTACCTTTGAGTATGGCAACCCTCAGATCGTTCATCTTATGGCCAGAGTCAGAGAAATGTTCGCCGACAGGACTGTCTCTTGTTCCGCGCGTGATGTAGTGGCGATGCAGGTTCATTCTCTTGTTTAGCCCCTGCCCTGTCTCACCAATGTAGTAGCAGCCCTCTGGGCATTTCATGCACATGATGAGGTACACGACATTGCTGGAGGAACAGGTGAACCTTCCTCTGATTTTGTATTCCCGATTCCTGTGTGGTATTTGTATTGTGTCCGCTGTGTAGAGAATTGCGCAGGTTTTGCATCTTGGGTCCTGGCATGGTTTCGTCCTGCATTCAGTTGTACTGCTGAATACTTTACTCCTCACCATAATATTCTTGAGATTATGGGGTTGTCTGTATGATAATAAGGGTGCTTCAGGGAAGACCTGTTGCAGTCTTGTATCTTCCTGGAGGATGGGTTGTAGTTTCCTGGCAATCTTGCGTAGGGCTCCTAGGTGTGGATTATATGTGACCACCAAAGGTACCCTTTTGCTTGTGTCCTTCTGTTTGTATTCAAGGAGATCACTTCTTGGTATTCTGGTTGCTTTGTGAATTTGCTGGTCTACAATTCTGTGGTTATATCAACGGTTTATAAAATCTGATCTCAAGGCTTTAATCCGCTGGTCTCTGTCTGCTGTGTCGGAGCATATCCGGTTGTATCGTATGGCTTGACTGTAGATGGTTGCATGTTTGGTGTGTGTCGGGTGGAATCTGTTGTCCCTCAAATAGCTGGCTTTGTCTGTAGGTTTGCTGTATACATAAGTCTGTAGTTGGTTGTTCTTTATAGTAATTGTGGTGTCTAGGAAATGTACTTCATCCGGGGAATGGGTGAGTTTGAGGTTGATGGTCGGGTGGAACGTATTGAAGTTGTCATACACACACATACTCTTACATCACTTGCTTTCAGGAACCTTTTGACACCTCTAGCCATAAAACACATCCACACCGGGGGAAGAACTAGCACAGATAACATTCCAAGAGACACTGTTTTTAAGTATACCTTTTGCTTGCTTCATTCATTGTAACATCGCCGGAAGAAGAGATCAGTGTATCTCGAAAGCTCGAACAAATAAAAGCATTTCGTTAGCCACAGAACGGTATCATCTATTTATTTTTTGATTATGGTTATTTCAGATATTGTTTGAATTTATTTCTTTGTCTTTTAATGTTTACATTCATTAATGTTGTAGTAATTCATTGGTTTGATTGGTTAGTGTTACTATTCATTTTGAGTTGGTTTAGGAATTAATTGGTTTAATTGGTTAATGGTTTATTTAATTCATTGTTATTGTTGTTACTGCTTGTATTCATTTTATTAACTGGCTACTGTTTTTATTTACTTTATTTATGTATGCTAATACAGTGTTTAATAATGGGCAAATAATCTATTATCCATATCTGGATAATAGTAATTTTGCACAATATTGTACTGTATGTGTTAGGGCGAAGGGGGGAGGGGTGTCGTGTATTGACCCCTGCTCATGTACACTATTATTCAAATGTATTTATTTAGTGTACGATCGCCTGTAACAGCCTTCCATGAAGATGGCAAATCTCCATGCAAATGTTACATGCGGCTTTTTTTCTAGCAGCTAGCGTACGTGAAGGTTAAGAACCCTAGCATGGGGAAAAAAAGCAACACGTACTCTGTGGGTGTTTTGAGCACGTACGTTAAAAAATGGGCCCAAGACCTTAGGGAATTGTGTCCCCGGCCTCACTTTTTAACGGACGTGCTTTTTTTTAACATCAGAACGCAAACCCATTGAGCTTAGTGCATAGCCCCCATATTGTTTGAGTCAAATAAATTATTAAGATTTTTTTTAAAACCTTTTTCTTTTAAACCCCCACCCCCCCCCCCCCCCATTCCCCCTGAAAACAATTTTTTTTACTCAGGTTAAATACAATATCTATGGAAAATAGAATTTGGGAATTAAACCAAATAACAATAGTGAATCTCCATATTGGCATCAGAGGTAAACACGTCACAGAGGAAAGTGTGTTATTGTTTGCAGCGAAACCTTTACACTAGCTGAAATATACTTACAGTGCATTGCTCTGTATCACTGTCTTTCCCAATAAGGTGTTTCATTTTAATAGCACAGCTAATATACTATTAGAATGATGACTGTTTTTCAAATCATTAATATACCCCCAAATGTGTGAGATGATCTTTATCCAGAGAGAAGGAGCGGCTCAGTGAGTAAAGGCACTGACTGGCACTGAGTTTGAAGCGGAGGAGCCTGGTTCAATTCCCAGTGTCAGCTCCTTGTGACCTTGGGCAAGTCTCCCTGTGCCTCCATCACCAAAACCATAGATTGTAAGCTCCACAGAGCAGGGACCTGTTCCTTCAAAATGTCTCTGTAAAGCGCTATGTAAAACTTGCAGCGCTGTACAAGTCCAATTGCACATTGCATTGGATCAAGCAAACATGTATTTGTTAAAATAGGTATATGGTTCGAGGCAATACAATTATAAATGTACCATCTTTATTATATTTTAGCTTCAATGTTGTCTAAGCATGAAAAGGAGGAAATGCTGGGGTTCTAGAGAGGGCTGGAGTAGGGGTGAAGGTATGCTCTTCCTTGTCCCTTAGAGTGGACAAGCAGTATGTACATTATATAAATCACATACTGTATCATGTTAGTGTAAAATAGACTGTAATCCATTTTTCACATTGATTAAAACAAGGGCAACTTCATCATTTCATTGCATCAATAAGGTGTCTTGTGTTAATTACTGTATCACAGCTGCAACCACTCATAAAATGTTTTGTATTGTGAAAGCTTAATTCTAACATGCAGTTTGCATTTGCTTTTTATGTTGGTAACTTGTTATAAATGATAGTATAACATGCTTTTACTGTCATTGATTAGCAAGAATGTACATTGGATTGGTGTTCCAATTAATTCCATCAAAAGATGCTCAAAAATTGGAAATGGGAATAGTATGTACATAGTATGTACAGCAAGTACAGATGTAGCACGACTCCTTGTCTCCTGAGCTGTGGATGAAAAATCAAAAGGTCGCAATTGCGGAGAAGCTGCCTGCAGAGACATTGCTGCCGGCAGCGACATTGCTGCCGGGGGCCCATGTGGGCCCATGCTTCTGGATTGGACCCCCAACAGCGATAATCATCCTGCGTTGGAACAGTCATGGTCACACAGTTTTTCCTGGTTCCCAGAGATAATAAAGGCTTCTACATCAGTATTAGTGGCAGTAAATACTAAAGACCAGTAAAAAAAAGATAAAACATGAAGGCATAGAAGCTTGAAATTGGAAATTGTTCATCCTGAAAATATTTTGAGTATTCTTAAAGCATGAAGATGTATAAATATTTATAGTGGACAGGGAAGGGGTACTGTATTATGTGCAATATGATTTAAACTATTTTTGTTTTAAAATTGCCATAAATTATACTGATGGAAAAGAGTATGTATTTTTTTGTTTTTTGTTGCTGTCCTTGATGTTGAAAAGTATTTATCCAACATTGAAAAGGCATTTAGGACTTATTTTTACATACTAGTAGTGCAATTGTAATATTCAAGTGTGGATATTCAACTCTGAGGTTAAGGCTTTTCTACACATAGTGAACACAGGGGGCTATGCACTAAGCTCAATGCTTTTGCGTTCGGATGTTCAAAAAAAGAACGTCCATTAAAAAGTGAGGCCGGAGACGCGATTTACTAAGGCCTTGTGCTCATTTTTTTACGTACGTGCTCAAAACAGCCACAGCGTACGTGTTGCTTTTTGCCCCCTGCTAGCGTTCTTAAACTTCACGTTCGCTAGCTGCTAGAAAAAATAAGCCGCATGTAACATTTAAATGGACATTTGGCATCTTCATGCAAGGCTGTTACAAGCGATCGTACACTAAATAAATACATTTTAATAATAGTGTACATGAGATGGGGTCTCCGTACATGAACCGCATTGGTTTCAGGTCCGGGGGCCCCCTACTTCATGAGGTACAGGCCCCGTTATGGGGTGCCGGTATCCACTGTAATTTTAAAGCTTCTGCGTCACGTGGCTGGGAAATTTACATTCTGCAGGGGCTATTGGCATCCCATTACGGGGCCTGTATCTTCTGAAGTAGGGGGTCCCCGAGGCTGAAACCAAGACGGTTCAGCTCCGAAGACCCCATGCTCATTGACAGTATTATAAAAACAAACGTTACCATTTTTTTAATAATTTGCTCATCTCCACGCTAAGGCAATTATGGTCCCCTGAGGTTCCTCTATGTCCCCTTAGTTTCCTGGGGTATCTGTGGGAGAGACCATGGAAGGATTGAATCCATTCAATATAATATCATTGTCAATTACTGTGTGTGTGTGTGTCATATATCATTTTGTTGGGACATGGTAGTGTAGTGGTTAAATGCTGAAATGCTGACGTGATCAATTTAGGCAATCACATGAAAACAATAGTAATCACACTTTCGCACAACTATTTTTGAGGGATACCCTATATAAAGCGGACATTTTGTTCAGCCAGTGTGGGTGTTGTTGTGAGGAGAGATAGAGTGGAGGCAGTAGTAGTCTATTTTGATCTGCCAAGTAGAACAAAGAAAAACCAACCAAACAAATATAAAAATTTAACCAACAACAAGTGCACTGTAAATAAAATAAAGTGCACTAAAAATTAAGGGTCAATACAAAATAATCCAGAGTAGGGGGAGTAGTCGTAGTAGTAGTATTATGAGTAGGAGTAGGAGAGAGTTGGTGATTTGTTGACGATTATTGTTTTGTATTGACGATTATTGTTTTGTTTTGTATTGTTAGTGTGATTGAACTTGTTAGTGTGTCATTTTGGTTTAGATTTGTTTTTTGTGAGAGACTGAAATAGAGAGGATGAGTGGACGTGGGAGTGGACGTGTGAGTGGGAATGTGAGTGGTGCGGTGGCTGGTGGTATGGTGGAGCGTTGGAGTGGAGGAGGTGTGGTGGCTGGTGGTGTGGTGGAACGTGGGAGTGGAGGAGGTACGGTGGCTGGTGGAGTGGAGCAGCGTGGAAGTGGAGGAGGTGCGGTAGCTGGTGGAGTGATGGATCGTGGGAGTGGAGGAGGTGCGGTGGCTGGTGGAGTGGTGGAGCGTGAGAGTGGAGGAGGTGCGGTGGCTGGTGGGAGTGGGGGAGTGGAGGAGTGTGGGAGAGGAGTGAGATGTACAGATACCGTCCGTCCTGGCAAGCAGGTACGTCCCGTGATGATTCTCCAGGTGGGGGAGTTCAGGTGGGTGAGGGTAGCGGGAGTATTGGACAGGGAGAGAGGGACACTGTCCACAATACGAGCAGTGATGCAGAGGAGGATGAAGTGATAAGGGGCCATCAACAAGCCAGGTGCGGACGGAGGGCCTAAGAAACCCCCGCTTTACCCCTCGCGAAAATGATATTCTTGTTGAAAGTGTCATGGATTCCTATGAACAACTCTATGGATCATTAGCATGTAAGAATGTTTTAACAATTATTCTATTACAATCTAGAAAGTATGTTGTATAGGCCGCACTATGTAATGTATTAACTATATTTCACCTAGGTAAGTTGTGGGTGCTGGAGAACAATGAAGAGATCTCTAATCTCTCTTAAGTACATATAGAACATAAAAAGTGTTCCCCGCACTCATAATGAATACTAAACAATCAATGATACTTTAAATGCTGATATATATGAATGAGTAAAAGTGGAGAACATTAATTGTCAATGTGCCCCAAAACTCTCATCACATACAATTAACAGGAGGGTGAGGGAAGGGGGAAAAGTGACATTACTAACAAGTGAGGGATATGATAAAGAAATCCTAACAGGGAAGGAAGTGGTTGCGATGAGACGCAGGGGAAACGTGACGTTTCGTGGTCTCTTACCCCTTTTACAGGCCCATTATAACTGTCACCACAAAGTGGGACTATGGTACTTACCGACTCCCTCACAGTAATTTCCTCCAAGTGTTAAAAGAAATGCTAAATAGATGCCATAAATGTTTATGCAAGACATGCGTAACGTAACATTGAGTTGGTAAACACGTATGCTATAACGGAGGTGTGCAGCTGATTGGGCACATGTAATTAGTCACGAATGCGCGCATGACTTAGCCTAATAGGTGTTTGTAATTATATGTACATGTTGTTAAAATGTTTTTTATATTACCATACATTATGAAATCACTACTGAAATGTATATGAACAGATTGTTACATATACACAGGTAAAACCAAGATCAGTCAGAAGACAAAATTGTGGGCAGAGATATGCCAAGCTGTCTCATCAGCAGACGTCTTTTGAAGGACCCAGAGATGTGTAAAAAAAGATTTGGGGACATCAAACATAGACTCAAGAATAAGCCGGACGCATCACACGTGGGACAGGAGGCGGACCTCCAGCATCACTGCATTTACACTCTTACGAGGAAAATATGTCTTCAATTATGACTCTCCGCCTTATATTTGGAATTTGAGGGAACCGAGATATTGGGCCATCTCTCTCACATTCGACACAAGGTGAGTCGTATGCTATGACATAATATTTAATTCAGAAATAGTGAGAAATGCAAGCATTTATACATACATAAAACAACAATCATCTGTTTAGATGATGTGATCAGGAAATGACAACATTACACATGTCACTGTTCAGTTTATGAAAAGCATGCTTGTTATGTAAAGCTGCAGTTCAACCAATATCCTGCATGTGTGTATTTTTTCATAAATCACTTGTGTAGTAACAAAAAATACTTGTAGCATGTTCAGTTTTAAAGAAAACAACTTTTAAATACCAATTTTCATGTATTGTATTTGAACAAGCATGCTTGTTCCTCTTGTTCCTGTAGCAACCATTTACATTCCCCATATTGAAAGATGTCGCCAAACTTCGCACATCAATACAAGGAGAACGAATTGACCCCCAGCTATGCAGTTGTTTAGGCAATTAGAGATTGCACACATCAAACTATTGAAGTTAAAAAAATACATAAACAAAATTACAAAACATCACCTTGAACTGCAGCTTTAACTGATTCACGTATAAAAGAAATAGCATAACAATATGTGCATTAATATTGGATGTACAGGCAAATAAATAGGCAAATAAAGAGGAGCACAGAATTACTTAGTCATTATGTTGATTTTAACATTTTGTTATTTATTATATAGTGATTACTGAGGCCATGGATTCAGATGTGTCTGCATCACCACAACAACGTGTCAGAAGGGTGATGACATGATAGTCGATCCCCCACATATTCCTGTCCCAGATGCTGAAGATTCCTGACCTGATTTAATTCAATTACAGGATAGACACAATTCAGAAAGTGATGACGATGGGTAGATCCAAGCGGGCCAGGGCGACCAGGTTTGTGCTGAAACATTGTCGAATTTAACCAGCCTAGAGGCCAGGTTTATCAAAAACCAGGAAGATCGGGCATACAGACAGGCTAAAACCAATGAAAAAATATATGATGAAATTAAAAACATGACACACCTTATGAGTAAACAACAGGAGACACTGGACAACATGGCAAATAGCCTCTCTATCATTGCCAAATGTATGTGCCAGGTTGTGGCACATGTCCAGGCACAGCCCCCATCACAGCCACAATCCCAGCCACAGGCCCAATCCGATGTACACCTACTATCAGATCTAGAGCTACTATCAGATCTAGACCTACTATCCGAGCCAGAGACCCAAAGAGAGCCAGATACCCAAAGAGGGCCAGAGACCCAAAGCGAACCAGAGACCCAAAGCGAGCCAGAGACCCAAAGCGAGCCAGAGACCCAAAGCGAGCCAGAGACCAAAGCAAGCCAGAGACCCAAACACAGCCAGAGACCCAAACACAGCCAGAGACACAGGCAATGGTACAGCAGGATCCAATGGCGCAGGATCCTATGGCCCAGGCTATTCCCTTGGCCCAAATCCTGGCACTGGCACTGGCCCAACCATTGGCATTGGCTGAACCACTGGCCCAACCATTGGCACTGGCACAAACCCTGGCACTGGCTGAACCACTGGCACAACCCGCGGCACTGGCTGAACCACTGGCACAACACCCGGCACTGGCTGAACCACTGGCACAACCCCGGCACTGGCCCAGCATCCAACGTCAAGAAGAAGGCAACGAGCAACTAACCATGGATGTCATCCCACAGCAAGGCCTCCCACACGTTCATCCCAAAGATTATCTCAAAAAAAGTAGTCAATGTCTTATAATTCTTCCTCAAAGTGCTTATTCAATTATTTCCATTCATTAATGTTCAACAAACATACTGAACAATGTGCAATAATCAAGTGTTTATGTGAAAATATTTCAGGTGCATACATGTGAAAGAAACAGCATAGGCTTTCTCATGTGTGAATAATCTATCTGCTTACTGTAATATATATATATATATATATATATATATATATATATATATATATATAGTTAATTCGTATTAACTGCACATAATAATCATTATAATAGTTGATCATTTTAACAAGTTCTTTCCAAACAATATTCTATCCAATGTGTGTTTCTGAGTTTTGCTACTGAATCATGTAGAATACGCAAGCACAATTTCTTAAGATACAGACCACCTGTGTGTGGGAGAAGAATACATGGACACTTCTTCCTTTGTATAATGACCTTGTACAGTGTTGTGCACATAATGAAATGTTTGCTACTTTGTAAGAACATGAAATTAAGGGATCGTTTTGGTTACTGTACTCCATTCCCAGAAAATACATGCCGTTTGAGATGTGTTCTAAGGAAAAGCCTCCGTTTTCTTACGCCAATCTACTGCACCGGTACAGCTTAGTCAAACAAAAGACAGGAGCTGGCCTGGCACGTGACGGGCATGTCGCCGAAAGCTGCGTGCGCGCTTCCCGCACGTTCCCCTGACTTTCCTGCGGCTCAATACAAAAGCGCTATGGCGCTTTCTATTGGAAGCGCCCGAGGTGCGGGAAAGCGGCCGCGAACCTTCCCAGTTCGCGGCGGGGTACTGACGCGCGGCGCCCACGTTTTTTTTAACCGCGGTGACGGCCGCATTAGAATAAACAGTGTCGCCACTGTAATATATAACGCCATTGAAAATGAAATCCACAAAAAAGCTACGGTCTCACAGATCTATCAATATCTTATGGATAACTACCCTTATTATCAAAATCATCCAAAACCTAAGGTATGGAAAAATTAGATCCGCCACACTTTATCAACCAATGCTTCTTTTAATCGAATATAGAAAAAATAGGCTAAAGCGCTCCAATGCCAGGAAATTAAAGAATATTGTGGGGAGAACGATTAGAGCTCTTAAGGTCAGGATATTAGAGCACTTATAAGATTGCATGACACTAACCATCCTGTTTCTAAGCACTTCTCCGAATGTGGTCAGGGGGGCATCAGGAATTTTTCCTTCCTGGGTATTGAATTAATTAATAATAGACTTAGAGGAGGTGACCGTATCAATTTATTGAATCGTAGGGAAGCGTATTGGATATTCAATCTCCAAACGTGCTTCCCTATTGGTTTAAACATTGATTGCAACTGGCCCATTTTCTATAAGAGATATATTACTGTTTTATTCTTTTTTCAGTAATAAAAATTTTGTTTAACAATTTTTTATATTTTGTTACGCTATATATATTTATTTTTTCCACTTGGTACATTCCCTGTTGGTCTTTCATTTTTTTGACCATTTTTTGATTACTTTCTTGATAATTTTTTGACCATTTTTTGCTTGTATTACACCCCTTTGTGTTTATTTTATATATATTCTTGGTCATTATACTTTATCCTATGTGTATTTTCACACTTATTCCCTTGTTATTTCATGTCAAATTAGTATTGTTTTTCGTTCTTTATTCTAGTTATTTGCTTTTTGTTTTTAAATATTATACACTTTTTTTGCATTATCTATTTTAATATACTTTGTGGTTATATGCATTTTTAGAGTATTATTTTCACTTAATCGTTTTTTGAAGAGGTATAAGAGGTTTAGTGGTTCTTGTCATTGTTATTGTGTTTTGATGTTTCTTTGTGTCCTACTGTGGTTGCCGTATGCATTTTCCTTACAAATGTTGCTTCACCCTGCCTGTATTGACAGTTCTGCCCTCAGACGGAGCCATGTCACTCTGCGCATGCGCAATGACGCGCATTGCGTCATGATGTCATCGTGCTTCCGTTTTTGGTGCGAATTTGCTTACAGGTAAGAGGGTATTTAATGGTTGGTGTTACACTATATTTTATCCTTGAAAAAGAACGCTGCAACGTTCGAAACGCGTTGGATGGGTCTTTTGTTACATTTAAGTGCCCTTTTATTCTATTTTTGATTCTGGGTCCTTCCTGCTCCGTTTTTGCTTGTGCGCTCCGTTTCATCGTTCTATCCCTTCTTTTATTCAAAACCCAGCGTCTCTCGGAAACAGGGGTAGCTGTTGGTCAGTTTATGAATCCGGAATGCGTATGTCTGCGAATGGAAATGTCAAAAGACAGACAATTGTCGGACACAACTACCATGATATAGGTGCCCGCAGCGGTGACTTAAATGTTCAGCAGAATTTCTATGAATTTGAACTGGAGTTGGCCAACCAATACCAGCACCATAACAGAGCAAGTGATTACGATTACATGCATAATACCAACTTTGCTCGAATCGATGAAATGGCACAAAGTAACAACAGTATCCGCCACAGTACATTGTACAAGATTCAAACTATTATGGAGTAAGCTACAACCATACACAGCTGAACCCACAGAACAACGAATTGATTGACTATAGCAGCTACCTCGCAAACACCCCTTCCATGCCTGCACCGAATATGAATGCAATATAATGCAGGTAACTATAGCGTAAATAGTTTATAAACTGTGTGAAAGTTTCCTTCCCAAATGACAGGCATATGCGTTGGATTCATGACGCATGCGCGTACCATACAGGACTTTTTTTTTCTTTGTCTAAATTAACGTGTCTCTTTTACCTTTTCGCCTTCTTCTGATAATATAACAGAGATCGTGCTCTGAAGATCACAATATGCCGGAACACAGTTCTGAAACAAGGTAAGATCCAGATAATGATATACGTGCCAATATTTTGAACCGTAATGTGCAATGGCGGGTGAAATCAGAGATATTCGTGCGCAGTCCTTAAATGTCAGTAAATTTTCAACATGAAAAAAAATGTTATATGTGCAGAAATGCAGTACATATGATCCTAATTTGTGTACATTGCATATGGCTACAAAATAATGTTATGTGCCTGGTGAATCTGGGTTAGTCACTGATAGAAATGGCAGGGAAAGCAGCAGTTTAAATGAATTTCAGTCACATTATGCAGACTAGTTAATGTTGTTTAGCATTCTGTATCTAACATGTTTGTAGTGATAGCATGTGAACAAACGAAACCTTCGGTAATACAGCCAGTCCTCGGTTATCCGACACAATGCGTTACTCAAAATGGCGTTGGATAGCGAAACGTCTTAAAGCGAAACACGTTTTCTCATAGGAACACTGTTGAAATGAAAGGTTCCGTTCGTGAAGGCATTTTTATTGATTATATAGTAGTATCCACGAGGCGCGGTGAGGCAGAGCACAGCTAGGTAAGGACTTCACAGGATTCCAGTGATGTGGTAAAAAACGTCTTTATTGAGGCATCATGGTGCAGACAGGAACAGGAGAACTCTTACTCTTACGCGTTTCACGCCTATTTCAGCGCTTCGTCAGAGAGTCTCTGACGAAGCGCTGAAATAGGCGTGAAACGCGTAAGAGTAAGAGTTCTCCTGTTCCTGTCTGCACCATGATGCCTCAATAAAGAAGTTTTTTTACCACATCACTGGAATCCTGTGAAGTCCTTACCTAGCTGTGCTCTGCCTCACCGCGCCTCGTGGATACTACTAGATTGACTCCATTGCGGATGCACGCCCACCAGAAGAAAACGGGACAAGTCTATGTGAGTTATTGAACTTTACCATTTATAGGGAGGTATTTTCTAAGGTGTCTACAGGCGTGTTTAGACATTGTCCTTATTGGTAGTCCAGTGTTTGGAGCTCATACATCCCCATCTACTGCACTCACCAGGACATTATACATATGTCTATGTCTCACGCTCACCTAAATACCACAATACTCACCTACATATGACTACACCTTTATGAACTTTTCTCTACAATCAAGAAACTGTGAATTATTATATGAATGTGACCAACTGTCATTGGAGCACTATTATTGAACTTTTTTCGTGTACCCTGCATTTATTGGTAATATACTCCAAATATTTTACTCGGACAATAAGATATGCAGCCCACACAAATTATGTAATGTGTGTGTGTGTATATATATATATATATATATATATATATATATATATATATATATATATATATTTCATGTCAAATTAGTATTGTTTTTCGTTCTTTATTCTAGTTATTTGCTTTTTGTTTTTAAATATTATACACTTTTTTTGCATTATCTATTTTAATATACTTTGTGGTTATATGCATTTTTAGAGTATTATTTTCACTTAATCGTTTTTTGAAGAGGTATAAGAGGTTTAGTGGTTCTTGTCATTGTTATTGTGTTTTGATGTTTCTTTGTGTCCTACTGTGGTTGCCGTATGCATTTTCCTTACAAATGTTGCTTCACCCTGCCTGTATTGACAGTTCTGCCCTCAGACGGAGCCATGTCACTCTGCGCATGCGCAATGACGCGCATTGCGTCATGATGTCATCGTGCTTCCGTTTTTGGTGCGAATTTGCTTACAGGTAAGAGGGTATTTAATGGTTGGTGTTACACTATATTTTATCCTTGAAAAAGAACGCTGCAACGTTCGAAACGCGTTGGATGGGTCTTTTGTTACATTTAAGTGCCCTTTTATTCTATTTTTGATTCTGGGTCCTTCCTGCTCCGTTTTTGCTTGTGCGCTCCGTTTCATCGTTCTATCCCTTCTTTTATTCAAAACCCAGCGTCTCTCGGAAACAGGGGTAGCTGTTGGTCAGTTTATGAATCCGGAATGCGTATGTCTGCGAATGGAAATGTCAAAAGACAGACAATTGTCGGACACAACTACCATGATATAGGTGCCCGCAGCGGTGACTTAAATGTTCAGCAGAATTTCTATGAATTTGAACTGGAGTTGGCCAACCAATACCAGCACCATAACAGAGCAAGTGATTACGATTACATGCATAATACCAACTTTGCTCGAATCGATGAAATGGCACAAAGTAACAACAGTATCCGCCACAGTACATTGTACAAGATTCAAACTATTATGGAGTAAGCTACAACCATACACAGCTGAACCCACAGAACAACGAATTGATTGACTATAGCAGCTACCTCGCAAACACCCCTTCCATGCCTGCACCGAATATGAATGCAATATAATGCAGGTAACTATAGCGTAAATAGTTTATAAACTGTGTGAAAGTTTCCTTCCCAAATGACAGGCATATGCGTTGGATTCATGACGCATGCGCGTACCATACAGGACTTTTTTTTTCTTTGTCTAAATTAACGTGTCTCTTTTACCTTTTCGCCTTCTTCTGATAATATAACAGAGATCGTGCTCTGAAGATCACAATATGCCGGAACACAGTTCTGAAACAAGGTAAGATCCAGATAATGATATACGTGCCAATATTTTGAACCGTAATGTGCAATGGCGGGTGAAATCAGAGATATTCGTGCGCAGTCCTTAAATGTCAGTAAATTTTCAACATGAAAAAAAATGTTATATGTGCAGAAATGCAGTACATATGATCCTAATTTGTGTACATTGCATATGGCTACAAAATAATGTTATGTGCCTGGTGAATCTGGGTTAGTCACTGATAGAAATGGCAGGGAAAGCAGCAGTTTAAATGAATTTCAGTCACATTATGCAGACTAGTTAATGTTGTTTAGCATTCTGTATCTAACATGTTTGTAGTGATAGCATGTGAACAAACGAAACCTTCGGTAATACAGCCAGTCCTCGGTTATCCGACACAATGCGTTACTCAAAATGGCGTTGGATAGCGAAACGTCTTAAAGCGAAACACGTTTTCTCATAGGAACACTGTTGAAATGAAAGGTTCCGTTCGTGAAGGCATTTTTATTGATTATATAGTAGTATCCACGAGGCGCGGTGAGGCAGAGCACAGCTAGGTAAGGACTTCACAGGATTCCAGTGATGTGGTAAAAAACGTCTTTATTGAGGCATCATGGTGCAGACAGGAACAGGAGAACTCTTACTCTTACGCGTTTCACGCCTATTTCAGCGCTTCGTCAGAGAGTCTCTGACGAAGCGCTGAAATAGGCGTGAAACGCGTAAGAGTAAGAGTTCTCCTGTTCCTGTCTGCACCATGATGCCTCAATAAAGAAGTTTTTTTACCACATCACTGGAATCCTGTGAAGTCCTTACCTAGCTGTGCTCTGCCTCACCGCGCCTCGTGGATACTACTAGATTGACTCCATTGCGGATGCACGCCCACCAGAAGAAAACGGGACAAGTCTATGTGAGTTATTGAACTTTACCATTTATAGGGAGGTATTTTCTAAGGTGTCTACAGGCGTGTTTAGACATTGTCCTTATTGGTAGTCCAGTGTTTGGAGCTCATACATCCCCATCTACTGCACTCACCAGGACATTATACATATGTCTATGTCTCACGCTCACCTAAATACCACAATACTCACCTACATATGACTACACCTTTATGAACTTTTCTCTACAATCAAGAAACTGTGAATTATTATATGAATGTGACCAACTGTCATTGGAGCACTATTATTGAACTTTTTTCGTGTACCCTGCATTTATTGGTAATATACTCCAAATATTTTACTCGGACAATAAGATATGCAGCCCACACAAATTATGTAATGTGTGTGTGTGTATATATATATATATATATATATATATATATATATATATATATATATATATATATATATATATATATATATATATATTTATATATTTATATATTATGTCATGTAATAATATGTATTAGATAGTATAATATATTATTATATTATCATATATATATAGAACAGAAATACCCGGGCGCTACCTGTAGATAATTAAAAGTTGGATAAGGGTGTAATAACAACCTTGGTAGTGGGCAAAGTTTCCCTCTGTTTCTTTTCCTCCTGTGACTCTAATGACCCCAAAGGAGGATCTACCCAGGATCCTTCAAAATAAAGGAGACAGGAGAAGGGGATGGGGTAGCACTGGTGGAATAATAGAGTATGGTACAGTCTGATTCAGGTGTGTATGACTCTGAAATGCTAAGGTGGATGTTTTAAATCTAAAATAGTTTTAAACACTCACACGGCCTTGTGCAAATGCTTGCGCATCAAGGTATCTTTGCGTCCTCACTTCTTTTCCTTGTGGATTCGATCTCCGCCTCTCGTCCAAGCTCTTCCTTTCTTTCTTTATTGGTGTGATGTCACCTTCTTTGTCTTGTAGTGTTGGATAAGCCATTCGTTGTAAAATGAGGACTGCCAGTACAAGCATTTAGTCTAATTTTCCGTAGTTGATTATGAATATATATTATGAATATATTATGAATATATATATATATGTCAATGATGTTAATAATGTGTTTTAACATAAATACATTGGTTTCATGCAGTAAGCAGTTATTTTGAAGATGTAGTGTAATATTTTATAACAGCATGCTTCACGTGTACTACATAGGTACAGTATAAAAACCGTGTGTTTAGATGCATCATTACGTTTGTATTTAACTGATAACTTTCTGAAATTAATATTATATATCTACTTTAACAGATGTTGACTTCTCCGTTCCAGACTGAAGATAATGTGCATGCATGTATCCAAAGACCGACCAACTGAGAGCTTTTCTATCCTGGCCACATGCCAAAGACATCACATGGCCACTCATGCTATGATAAACCTCAAAGTGAACATGCAAACTTTTATATATCGCAGCTAATTATAGATTATATAATTTGCTTAGCAGAATGAATATAGATGTTAGGGTATTTTAGACTAAGTTGAAATGTGTGTAAACATTACAATAAACGTTGACATGACATCTTGTCTTAGTACTCCATTTTTACCAATGTCATGCTGATGACACTGACATCACTCAAATAATACAATTCATGTTTTCCTATGTCATCTGAAGAAACACACATGTAGTTCTAGTGAAACTAATGTATTGTTCAAAGTTCTACATGACTAATTGTACAAAGCATTTACATGAAAGATTCATATAGAAATGTGTGGTTTGAACTTACAAATATCACTTATGATAGGGATACATGCCAGGTTACAGATAGAAGATATCAACATCTCATCTGCTCATTCTCCTGAAGACACTCCAATTATGTAGAAACACACATGTAGTTCTAGTGAAACTAATGTATTGTTCAAAGTTCTACATGACTAATTGTACAAAGCATTTACATGAAAGATTCATATAGAAATGTGTGGTTTGAACTTACAAATATCACTTATGATAGGGATACATGCCAGGTTACAGATAGAAGATATCAACATCTCATCTGCTCATTCTCCTGCAGACACTCCAATTATGTATGTAGTAATAGTTACATAAGTGGCAATAATATTATTAAGTAAGGAATGTGAACCATAACAATTGTCTAAGTATTTAAGAACACCATTAATTGTTATGAAGTTGATAATGATGTTGAAACTATTATATAAAAATGAGATATAATCATTTGCAGTAGTTAAGTTGTAAGATAACACTACGCATAGTAATGAATACAGCACTATCTCTTCAATTAATAGCCAACATTCTGCATTTAAGGATGCACATTGTATAGGTGGAGTGAAACATGATTAACACAAGAAGAAATGTGTGAAACATTCACATACCGTTGGCAGACAAAGTTCTGATCATTCACTACAAAATGTGCAGTTCTTTGGAGAGAGCAGGATCCTAAGATTACATACACACAAAGTAATGTAACACACATCACGAGATGATTACAGATTTGATTATATGTGTTCCAAAATCTTACATGTGAAAAAATTCTCTATTAAGGTCTGGCGAGTCTCCACCCCACTGGCTGTATGGTCACTAACCCCTGCAGGAGGCATGAGAGGATCCTCCTCTAAATCCTCACGAATGTTGCCTTGAAGATTGTGACGTAGGGCAATGTTGTGTAGAATGCAACAACAAATCACTATGTCACCAACCTTCACTGGCGAATACTGGAGCGCACCACCAGATCTATCAAGACTCCTAAAATGACTTTTCAACACTCCAAATGTCCTCTCGATCACCGAGCATGTGGATATGTGTGCGGCATTATATCGTTCTTCTGCAGGGGTTTGAGTATTACCCAGTAGGGTCAGAAGCCAAGGCCGTCTTCCATATCCTGAGTCGCCTATAAGACAGTCAAATCACATAAAGGTTAATATATGTAAGAATATTCAAAACATTATCTATTGCCATTTCCTAGTACATGAGAGGGAATAATATACAACACATGCCCTAACAATGAAATCCTCCTTATGTAAGATGACGCTGCATGACATGGATTAGATATACAACTTCACAAAAGTTAAGTATTTTTTGTTACTTACAATATTAGAAACACATAATGAAACATATAACTCTACATTAAATGTACTTGTAAGTGCAGTTTCTGTAACATTGACTGACCCAATAGCCAACCGTCCAGGAGTTCCCCCGCTTCAAATTTACGGAAGACTAATGAGTGCTTCAAAATATGGGAATCGTGGCAGGCACCTGGGAAGTGGGCTACCGCACTCAGAATTTTCATGTATGCATCACATACGACCTGCACATTGAGCGAGTGGTAATGTTTCCTGTTCCGGAAATCCCTCTCCTCTTCACATAGCGGGGTCAGCGCAACATGTGTGCAATCTATAGCACCCATCACATTGGGTAGCCCAGCTACATTATAAAATGCAGTCTTCAGTGCCTGCCACTCTATCTGCTCACTAGAAAAATGTATATAAGCACTAGCGCGTCGAGTCAGTGCACATAGAAACTAGCTAAAGGCCCGCGAGAATGCCGACTGCGAGACTCCGCCTACTATGCCCACAGTTGTCTGAAATGACCCCGAAGCAAGAAAATGTAATGAGCTCAGCATTTTAACAAGGCCAGGGACTGCATTACTCCTGTCTGTTGTTGGCTCTAAATCTTCTCTTAACACTTCATAGAGTTCCAAGATAGCCACTGAATTCAATCGGTAGCGGCTGATAACCTCGTCATCAGTCAAACCCTCTAGGGAGCTTCTTTGCCTAAAATTGCGGGGGCTATGTGTCTCACAACACGGATCTCCCTCTCTCTCTTCTCTCTCCTCTCTCTCCTCTCTCTCCTCTCTCTCCTCTCTCTCCTCTCTCTCCTCTCTCTCCTCTCTCTCCTCTCTCTCCTCTCTCTCCTCTGCAACATAATCTCCCTCCTCCTCCTCACACAAAACAACACAAAAGCGCAATCTGGTGCCGCATCCATTTCACCGTGGAAGGTAAGTGGCTCCTTATATCGTTTAAATAGGCAGACTAATAAGTCACATGATTGTAAATGATGACACGTGTGTTGGATAGTATTGTGAACATATGAATTGTAGTCATTCAAAAATTCATTGTACTTTAATTCAGATGTGTTACACACATAATTAAATGTGATGTCATCATCAATTAGATACCATTCGAGAATCCACAGTAAAACTGATGCTGCGACCCAATATGAGTAATTGCAAGAAAATAATAGCTCAATCATTACATTTGTATGTAACATATTGAGTCATGGATGTGTTACATCACAAGAAGTAATGGTTTGTTTGTATAAAGGTGTGTCAGAAGGTTGGATTATTGACAAGATAGTTGTTTGGTGATGACGGGAGTATTGCCCTTTAAATTAACCCCCTGTGTTCTCCTTTAATTTCACTGTTAAATTGCCCACCAAGCCCACCCTCTTTTGAAATCCTAGTTGGCAAAATCTGCCTCCCCTTTTCTAAGCCCATCTTGCTTGCTGGCATCTACCGCCCCCCTAAAGCCCCTCTACAATCCCTGACTGATATCACCCAATTTCTTGGCTCCATTTCCTCTCTGAATGAGAAGAGTGAGCTGCTAGTTCTTGGGGATTTCAACTTCAATTGGCTTGACCCTAAAAACCACAAAATCCAGATACAACTCAAGTCACTTAACCTATCGCAACTCATTTCCCAACCCACACGGATAAACCTGAAATCGCACAACCATTCCTTGCTAGACTGGATTCTCTCCTCAAACCCCAGCAGAATCCAATCCTCTGGCATCCTTCCTGATATTTTCAGTGACCATGTAATAGTGTACTGTGTAAGGAAAATTAAACCGCCCCAATAAAGCCCTAAAGTTATCCTCATTAGAACATTTAAAAACTTTAACCCACAACAGTTTCTGGATGACAATTGCCCATGGCACAGAATCGATTTAATTCCCGACCCTGATTCTGCGCTCGATTATTTCCCATCCGAGTTCTTAAAACTCTGCGATACCCATGCTCCACTACGAAAAATAAGGGTACGGGGGGCCCACCTTCCATGGGTTACACCTGACCTTATAGCACTCTACCAGCTCAGGGATACCTTGTGGAAAAGCTACAAAGTAACTGGCACTACCAAGAATCTCAATCACTACAGATGCACGTGGAACATGTGCACAAGGCAAACAAGGCATGCAAAAGCACAATATTACTCTGACAATCTCCACCAAAATACAACAAACCCAGTTAACTTCTGGAAGGTTATCAACAATATATTCCAGCCTCCTAACCATCAACAACCAAGTAATATCACTAAGGGGGATATTACTCTGACAAACCCCACTGACATTGCAAATGCATTCAATGATTAGTTTGTGGGGTGTGCCACTAACTTATTAGCGAAACGCAGCCCAAACCACAAACCTGAATCTCATCCTGGGCGTACCCCTATTGTCCCACCCCCTCCCAACACTGCCCACAATTTTCAATTTGGCCCAGTTTCTGAAGAGGAGATTATACAAGCGCTCCTCAAACTAAAACTAAGCAGCCAATGTGGACCTGACTTACTACAATCTAGGTTCCTACGACTTAGTGCCCCAGCCATTGCCAAACCAATTGCGTCCATAGTCAACTCTATCCTGTCTGCAGGCCATATCCTTAAGACCTGGAAAACTGCCAGAGTTGTCCCAATCTTCAAAAGTGGAGACAAAAACACTGTCTCAAACTACAGGCCAATCTCACTTCTCCCAATTCTATCCAAAGTCATGGAAAAATGTGTCCACTCCCAATTAAGCGATTTCTATACCAAGACAAATTTCCCTAGCCAATTCCAATCTGGGTTTCGTCCCAAACACTCCACCGTAACTACCCTGCTAAAAGTTTGCAATGAAATCCAGTGTGGAATGGAACGGGGACAACTCATTGGTGCAGTATTCCTAGATTTTGCAAAGGCTTTTGACACAGTTGATCATGCTATCCTGCTCAACAAACTCCAGAGCTCTAGAATAGGGAAGCATGCTTTAAACTGGCTTCAGTCCTACCTATCAGGAAGATCCACTCAGGCTCTAACTCCAACCCCCTGGATATCACCTGTGGTGTCCCGCAAGGCTCTGTTCTGGGGCCCCTACTCTTCTCAGTGTTCATTAATGATCTTCCCACAGCTTGTAAGGAAGCCTCAATACACATGTATGCAGACGACACAATCCTATATGCACACAGCCATAGCCTCTCCGACCATCATCACATACTTCAGTCTGACTTTTTGAGACTCGAAAACTGGATTTCCCAAAACATACTGTTTTTAAACACTGACAAGACTGTAACAATGGTATTTGGGACCAAGACTAAATTTTAAAAGCTTCCAGTGACTGAGCTCCTGATTAGAACCAACGCTAACACCACCCTAACCCCTGTCACTAGTTTTAAATACCTGGGCTTATGGTTTGACTCCCACTTAACATTCGGGATGCACATTGATACCCTGACAACCAAGACCTATGCCAAACTAGGGGTACTTTACAGGAACAAATCCTCCCTAAGTCTCCTGGTCAGAAAGCGTATCGCACAGCAGATGCTAATGCCAATTATTGACTATGGAGACATAGTATATGGCTCAGCACCTCAAACCCACCTTAGCAAACTTGACACCCTCTACAATTCAATTTGTCATTTTGTTCTCCAATGCAACTACAACACTCATCACTGCGATATGCTCAAAGAACTAGATTGGTCATCAGTAGAGTCTAGGCGCAAAGTTCACCTTTCCAGTCTTGCCTTTAAATTCTTCATGGGCAAGCTACCCAGCTATCTGAACAAGCTCCTCACCCCTACAACTTGCAGCACTTATCACCTGAGATCCGACTCCAAATGACTGTTCATGGTCCCAAGGCTCAACAAAGTATCCGGACGTTCCTCCTTCTCCTACCGTGCACCCCAAAACTGGAACAATCTACCAGAGACTCTCACATCCACCACCAGTTTAAGTTCTTTCAAATCTTAGGCTGTCTCACATTTTAATCTGGTCTGTAACTGTTTCATACGCCCATAATATATATTTCCTTTAACTGTGCACGCAATGTCTTGTATATAATGTATACCCTGTTCATTTATGTAACTGAATTTTTAACCATGTATTATTTGTTTTACTCTGTGCCCAGGACATACTTGAAAACGAGAGGTAACTCTCAATGTATTACTTCCTGGTAAAATATTTTATAAATAAATAAAATAAATAATATTACTGTAATTATATTGAATATTTCCAAGTTTTAGCCAAGTCAAAATCTTGTAACAGTATACTGAGTATGAAAAATGAAACTTAATATGTTAAGAGTTGATATAGCCAATGTTAGATGAAGCAAAGAGAGGGATTTTATTATGCAACATATTTTATAAAAAACATTTACTAAAGTCACCAACTAGCAAAGTTTATATTTATATTGCAGGGGTTATATCAACGTGCATATTAAGTCAAAGGTCATAGTTTGATTCTACAAAATAAAAAGAAAACTCAGCATTTTTATCTTGATTACACAGATCTTCATTAGCTATTATAAACAGGTAGTTTAACCTCATGTAGATCAATGTAATGAAATCATCCTTCAAATAAATTAGAATGAATGAATATCCTGGATACATCAAATGATTTGATGGACAAAGTTAAAGTTAGGTATGTAAAATGATAGACTAAGAAAATAATCTTCTCTCCCTACCGGGGAGATTGTATCCCTAGTACAGGGGTCTAACAGTAGTACAGCCGCGGCCCCTTTTATTTTAAAACTTCTCTGATATTTTCCGGTGACTTTTTCCGAATGCCACGCGCTTCCCTGCGTTCATGCATTGTTCATGCGACATTCATGCCGTATTCATGTCGCATTCATGCCGGTGTCACACGCGCTTGATCTGTTTAATGAGAATTCGGATTTAATTGGTTGCAATTCTTCGCGTATACGCCAGGAGGCAGATATTCATGAATTGTAATGAATTCTAATGTGTACCCTACAGTACTGTACATGTGCTTCAGTAATGTGTCGACTTGCAGGTGTTTAAAAACAGTGGTCCATTGTGAATTGACCTTGGTACTGAAGAAGTTACAATAATGTATCAATTTAAGCTTTTCATATTAAAAACTAAATGCAGACGGCGGTGAGGTGAATGGATGCTTAGTCCCTGAGCTCCACTTCCACCTGCTCTAATTATATAAATAACCTCGGCAAAAGTGCGAACTTCGCAGCCATTCAAATATTAAACTGTTCCTGAACATCCAGGGATGTCAACTAGCAAAGTAACACGCAGGAAAACCCATCCGGTCCCCACATACTTTAAGAAGAATGAAACTGCACACGGAGATAAGCCGGAGACCCCAGCACAGTCAGCCATTACAGACCCTGACACAGATACCCCAGATACTGAACCAGGAGGAGGAGGTGGGAGCAGAGGTGGAGGGAGAGGAGGAGGGGGGGAGAGGAAGAGGGGGAGAGGAGTAGGAGGAGGGGGAGAGGAGGAGGGGGGGAGGAGGAGTGAGGAGGAGGTGGAGGGGAGAGGAGGGGGGAGCAGAGGTGGGGTGGTGGCCCTCGCGCATGGAACTCCCAGGGTGGAGGGAGACAATGGGTGATAGTTGACAGCAACCAAAATAAAGAGAGTTCTGAAGCATGGCTGGGTGGGTGAGGGGGAGTGAATGGCTGCCTGTCCCCACTTCTATTTGGGCTAGTGCCCCAGGTTGCACAATGCCCACAGAAGGCCAGGGGAAGGCAAGAGTCAAACGGTAGTTAGTTATGTTAGCTGTTATTTTCATGATCTAGTAGGAGGGTGGTGGGACAGGTAAGAGGTCACTTAGTTAGTTATATAATCAGTTTTCATTTTGGATTAGTGGTTTAAATGAAGTTATAGCCACACACGTAGACACCAGTTTATAGTAAGGTCGTTCAGGATAGAAATGATCCAGATAATATTCCAGGCGAGCCGAGTGTCTACAGTTTAGGAGTTACCAGCACAAATAAATAAATTAACATAGATATATAGATATCATAGAGGACAAAGGTAAACATAAATAACCGTTGATACACATAGCTAAACATAAGTAGATACTGTGGCAGGACGGCCTCACGGCGGGGTCAGTAAGACGCTAGACACGGTGGGAAACTTTAAACTATAGTGGTTTATTAGCCACAACCAAAATAAAGTACAGTACAACACACAGACAGCGATACTCATGTGATCAGTATAGGGAATCCGCCTGTCCCAATCCGACCTCTCATAGTTACCTTCCCCATTCTCCAGCCACCGTGGGAGTTCATTCTCCCTGTCCTAATCAGTGCCATGGCTGTGCCAAGGAGGCCATCCCTATTCCTCCTCCTGCTGATTGCTAAGCCATAGCAAGAGGAGCATGTAAGCTCGGCCAGTGTCCCTTTGCAAAACATAAAGTAACAAAACAGTTTAAACACAACAGTATATTGCATATATAATTTGTACATAAACACACATAACATACCATTATTTGAGTACTGTACGTACAGTATTGTATTCACACACTTACTCTAATAGGGAAAACAACAACCCAGAGGTGTTCTACTGGGTACAAGTACTCCTGTGTGATCTCCTGGGCAAGGAACAATGGGATGCTCGGTGGGATAGCTTCAATGTTTGACTGCCATCCTAATAACAATAAAGGGTTTCTACACATTCTAGACATGTCTAGTGACATTGTTACATTGAATACTATATTGTATAGAAACACATGTGTTGTGTCGTTGTAGACAGCACATGCATGGGCATAAGCAAAGATATTCAGTGCGCCACATGGCAGGCACGGATCATCATGTCTGGAGTGATGTAACACAGAGGTTCACTGATGCAACCTCTCCGAAACGTCAAGGTACTTGTTCCGCAAAAGGTACATAAGACCACCATGGCTGGTTAATAGGAAGTATTGCCACACCATGCTGGTGGCTCCTCTGGTCAGGCGACTACACCCCTGTGATGCTTGTAACCTGGTGGAAGAGTTGTAGTGTGTTACTCGGGCGCTTGCTCTAACCGTTGTTTAGTATTAGATATATATATCTTATTGGAAATAAGAGAGGTGTGATACAACCTTTTTGATGTTCTCTTAAAAAATCCTCATGTGACTCAAAATACCCCACTAGGGTCTATCCCTGACCCTTGATAGATATGGAACACCAGAAGAGATGGGGGAGCACAATGTGAGAGTAATAAGCTTTCTTTCGCTGATGGTCAATGTGGTATTTAAACCTCCATTGATCCCTCAGAGGAAGATCGGAAAACTCCTTGGATGAGGAGCTTGCGTATATAGTGTATGATCACAGGGATGAATAAGTAAATAAATAAATAACTTACACGGCCTTGTGTAAGTTGTATCCCATCAAGGTTTCTTTCTTTCTTGCTTCTGGATGGTAGTACTTCTTCCTTCCTGGTCCTTTTTCTTTCTTTACTCCTCTCTGCGTCCTTGATGCTTCTTGTTTCGATAGGTGGACTCTTCACTGTGGTTCGCCTCTCATGTGGATGTGGATATAAACAATAAAGGAAGGCAGTTAGGCATATACAAACACAGGTCAGCTGCGGTAAAGGAATAAAGCAATATAATACTGCTTATGTCAAATATTGATGGGTAATGTTCCACTCACACGGCCTAATGTGAGTGATCTCCTATCTCCGTATCTTTTTAGCGCCCGTATGGATAACAGGTCGTCAGGCGGGTAAACATACAACCACTAATCAGAGATCAAAAATACAAAACTGGTGGAAGGGAAAATGGTGAGATATATCAAAATACTCACACAGGCCAGTGTGAGTACACACTTGTAGAGGTATCTTTGATGCTCCAGTGGCTAAGGGCTGATGACAATCTAAAATTAAGTGACACTAGGCACTATGGGTGATGATAACTTTATTGGAACTAGCATACATAGAAATCAGCAATAAACACTAATAAAAGGGTAAGGGGATGGGAAATAAAATCAAAGAAGCCAATAATGTTTCTAAAGGGGAAGATATAACAGCAAAAGGTAACTCTTGGTGGTTGGTGGGCACAAAGTCTCTTATCTCCGCGTCCGGATGAAGAGTGTTTCCACAGCACCTCTGGTTCCTCTCTCAATGCTGCACAGTTCCAGTGACAAAGAGCTACGCGTTTCACCCTAAACAGGGCTTCCTCAGGCTCATAGAAAGTAGAGTGGCTGGGTTCTAATCCCTTTAAATAGACCCAGTTCGATCCTCCGTGATTTATAATTGATTTTAGGCTCCCTGCATGTCGGAGAGCCGCCATCTTGGTTGTTGTTCGCGCTTCCTGAGTCGGGCGCCCGGTATCGCGTCAGCGGCTTGCGCCTACTTGGTTGAAAGTGTTTCAACATGGGTTACTGCGCATGCGCGCTGCAAATCGTTCCGTAGTCCCATAGTCGTTTGAAATGATCTTTCTCATATTTTTACTGTGGATGGTCATGATAATGGATCCTTATCATTCTCGTACTGAGATAGGTCCCTCATGGTATTCTAAAATACATAGACAGGTATTTGTGCACATCCGTCATTTGAGGGGCATACAGTGCATAACTTGATGGTAGCAAAATACATCATGCATGATACACAATACATAATAATTAATGAATGAGTGATCCTAATGAAGTGTAGCTTAATATGTTATGTTGCATATTATTATGATATAGATAACAATCCAACTGTTTTACAATTTGATCTGACTGATGTACACTGGCGACACACTTTATTGAAGTGTGGCCAGTTCCGGAAGCCGGGAGATTTCCCGGCTTGCAAGTGGCAGCCCCTCGGCGTGCCGCGCGTCTCCGATGCGCGGTCACGCGTCATCGGGTGCCTGCGCCCCCTGCACGCGCGTCCAGGGCTCCCCGAGGGAGCCCTGGTGTCCCGCGATGTGGGGGACGGCGGCAGGGGGTTCCGGGGGACCCGGCGGACCCGGCAGCGGTAGGGAGAGCGCCCCGGCCGCAGCAGTACTGTTATGACAATCTTAGAACATATCATTTACATATTGTTAAAAATGAGATTTCGTATAGGGTCAATACATGGTAAGGTAAAAACAATATATCAATAAAAGTTGATGCTATATTGGCATTTTCATGTTTATTCAATTGCCAAGGTGGCTTTAGATGTCATAAATAGAGTACATATTAATCACAATAAATTTCTAATCACAAATTTTTTTTAAAATAAATATTTAAAACATTTTAAAATATAAAAATGTTTAAAAAGTTTAAAAATGGTCAAAAAGGTTATATACAGAAAGTACAGTGATTCTAGCAGTAGAGAAGGGGTATATCCCGACTCTATATACATCCCTACTGGTGTCAGCTTTTTGGATAGAGAATACCCTAATATAATTGGCCTATCATGCCTGATAGCACGGGGCCTCAACTTCGCACCAGCAACCAGACCAAGTGGTTTTAGCATGTTTATGGACGCAAACAAATTTTTGAGGCAACTGATCATGAAGAGGTTTTTTATAAACAAAGACGCTCAGACTAGAGATACGATCAACACTACCCCAGTGGGAACAACAGAAAAGGAGACAGACAATTTCACACACTCGAAGTTAAGAGCAAAATCAAAGTTTAACCCCACCGGTAGCAAGGGACATCAGCTAGAGGTCTACCATCAGTTGATACTAGAAGACCTCGAAAAATTAACAACAAATAAAAGGAAATTCAGAGATAATCTAAGTAAAGATGAGAAACAAGCACTTGAAGAATTATCAGAGAACAGGTCCATCACTATTAAGCCAGCTGACAAGGGCGGCGGGGTAGTAGTGATGGACACGGATTATTACCTCTTAGAGGCGAACAGAATCTTGGGTGATACGTCCACATACAAGGAATTGACTCAGAATCCAACAAGGGCCCACAAGTACGAATTAGACATTATCTTAGGCAAAGGTAAGGATTTGGGGATCCTCAACGATAAGGAGTGGGAGTATATCCATCAGGATAACCCTATCCTACCCGTATTTTATTTCCTGCCAAAGGTACACAAGTGTTTAGAAACCCCGCCAGGCAGACCTATTATATCAGGCATCGGATCCATCTAAAGCCACCTTGGCAATTGAATAAACATGAAAATGCCAATATAGCATCAACTTTTATTGATATATTGTTTTTACCTTACCATATATTGACCCTATACGAAATCTCATTTTTTACAATATGTAAATGATATGTTCTAAGATTGTCATAACAGTACATCAGTCAGATCAAATTGTAAAACAGTTGGATTGTTATCTATATCATAATAATATGCAACATAACATATTAAGCTACACTTCATTAGGATCACTCATTCATTAATTATTATGTATTGTGTATCATGCATGATGTATTTTGCTACCATCAAGTTATGCACTGTATGCCCCTCAAATGACGGATGTGCACAAATACCTGTCTATGTATTTTAGAATACCATGAGGGACCTATCTCAGTACGAGAATGATAAGGATCCATTATCATGACCATCCACAGTAAAAATATGAGAAAGATCATTTCAAACGACTATGGGACTATGGAACGATTTGCAGCGCGCATGCGCAGTAACCCATGTTGAAACACTTTCAACCAAGTAGGCGCAAGCCGCTGACGCGATACCGGGCGCCCGACTCAGGAAGCACGAGCAACAACCAAGATGGCGGCTCTCCGACGTGCAGGGAGCCTAAAATCAATTATAAATCACGGAGGATCGAACTGGGTCTATTTAAAGGGATTAGAACCCAGCCACTCTACTTTCTATGAGCCTGAGGAAGCCCTGTTTAGGGTGAAACGCGTAGCTCTTTGTCACTGGAACTGTGCAGCATTGAGAGAGGAACCAGAGGTGCTGTGGAAACACTCTTCATCCGGACGCGGAGATAAGAGACTTTGTGCCCACCAACCACCAAGAGTTACCTTTTGCTGTTATATCTTCCCCTTTAGAAGCATTATTGGCTTCTTTGATTTTATTTCCCATCCCCTTACCCTTTTATTAGTGTTTATTGCTGATTTCTATGTATGCTAGTTCCAATAAAGTTATCATCACCCATAGTGCCTAGTGTCACTTAATTTTAGATTGTCATCAGCCCTTAGCCACTGGAGCATCAAAGATACCTCTACAAGTGTGTACTCACACTGGCCTGTGTGAGTATTTTGATATATCTCACCATTTTCCCTTCCACCAGTTTTGTATTTTTGATCTCTGATTAGTGGTTGTATGTTTACCCGCCTGACGACCTGTTATCCATACGGGCGCTAAAAAGATACGGAGATAGGAGATCACTCACATTAGGCCGTGTGAGTGGAACATTACCCATCAATATTTGACATAAGCAGTATTATATTGCTTTATTCCTTTACCGCAGCTGACCTGTGTTTGTATATGCCTAACTGCCTTCCTTTATTGTTTATATCCACATCCACATGAGAGGCGAACCACAGTGAAGAGTCCACCTATCGAAACAAGAAGCATCAAGGACGCAGAGAGGAGTAAAGAAAGAAAAAGGACCAGGAAGGAAGAAGTACTACCATCCAGAAGCAAGAAAGAAAGAAACCTTGATGGGATACAACTTACACAAGGCCGTGTAAGTTATTTATTTATTTACTTATTCATCCCTGTGATCATACACTATATACGCAAGCTCCTCATCCAAGGAGTTTTCCGATCTTCCTCTGAGGGATCAATGGAGGTTTAAATACCACATTGACCATCAGCGAAAGAAAGCTTATTCCTCTCACATTGTGCTCCCCCATCTAACCTGGTGGAGGAGTCTGTAATTCCGACACGTGAAACCTGGGGACTTACACTGTGACATCAATGAGAGGCACATCTGCGTTCTTCTGACTCACCTTCTCCAGGACACTCTTCGCTAAGCTCCTCGGAAGAGCCACCACCATTGCAAATGTCACCCACAGCCAAATTCTACTGGGGCACTCCCTTGACCAGACAGGATTACAGCCATCATAACACCTGACTGCTAGAAACACTCCCTCCTGCCTCCATTTCCACCTCCTGAACCCCCACATCCCCAATTGGTGAAACTTCCAGTACGCAAGCAGGAGCACCAGAAGCAGTCGCAGAGGTGCTGGAGAAATGGAAACAAAAAACAGCGCAAAACGCAAATAGTGAAGTAAATTTAAATATTATTGCATAAAAAGTAGGGATAAATATTCTGCGTACATCAAAAAGCTAGAACATAAGCATTGAGAGTGCTGTGCACACTCAATGCTTATGTTCTAGCTTTTTGATGTACGCAGAATATTTATCCCTACTTTTTATGCAATAATATTTTAATTTACTTCACTATTTGAGTTTTGCGCTGTTTTTGTTTCCATTTCTCCAGTGTTTAGGGGGGTGCCGAGCCACCCCCTTATATACAGCTGCAGACGCCATAATTAACCACTCGTCACGGTTATGTACAATTTTTATTTATCACACTGTGGTATTATGTGGTTTTAACTATTTAGTTTAATTAGAAGGGTTTGTGGTAGTATTTACTTGCTTTTAATCACTGTTATCACTATTGGTGGTTATTTAGTTGCGCACTTTAAATTCTTTTCACGCAGAGGTGCTGGGCATTGCCAACTCAGGTGGTACAGTTGAAACCAGATCCAAGGCCACAGTGTCAAAATCTGTTGTGGTGGTCCACACTAGATTAGAACTGAACCCTTCTCCTTCAACCCTGACACCAACCTGACCTAAAATCTCACACAATATGTGCCGATAAACCTGATCCTTGTGCACCCGTTCTAATAACAGGTGGGCCTGTGTAC
Organism: Ascaphus truei; assembly: GCF_040206685.1. NCBI lineage: Eukaryota > Metazoa > Chordata > Amphibia > Anura > Ascaphidae > Ascaphus > Ascaphus truei. The sequence continues at coordinate 198,581,646 of NC_134483.1, read as the reverse complement.
TGGAAGCATCCACAGTCTGTCATGGTCAGGAAGGAATCAGGTGAGGTCAATGACAATGAGGAAATAGCAAGAGACAAAGGTTATATATATGTAACGGTATTTCTGGCCCGGCCTGACCCACCCAATCTCACATTGTCCCCTGTGGTCTAACCGGACCCCATTACAGTGTAGATATGCCTGATGGTGCACCTGTTGGCTACAGGACTCCTGAGTCTCCCGCATGATGGTGTGTGGGGAGGACCCGTCAGACAGGCAGCTGAGGTAGTGTGCTGAGTCTCACCTAGTTCCAGTGCAGCGCCTCCACCTCACCAGGGTCCCTGCGTCCGCATGGGGATGATCCTGACGAGGAACTCCTCGGTGGTGCAACCTCCTGTGCAATCATTGGACTCTCACACACAGGGGTTTATCTGATCAGCTCCATCTTTATTGTCACGGTGGGCATAGCTGCCCTCCACAATGGGGTATATTTAGCCGATCATCTCGCCCGTGCTCCCCTTTGATAGGTATGTCACCTAGATGAGGGATTCACTATTCCCGCAGGAATCACTGCCCTGTGCCAGGTCCCTGGACACAGTCTCCCATGGAGTTACTATAACATAACTGACATTCTAGCAGAACTTGAACTACTCCTCTTAGCCGAACTCCTTCCTCAACTCAGACTTCAGGTAGAACTAACTTTAGAACACAGTGCTGTGCCTTATGTAACTTCTGAGGCTGACACACCTCTGAAATCACTAACCATGGAGTCAGAGCATGTGACCAGTCCCATCCATACACAGGGCACCCCACCAGGGTGTGAGGGAAAACCTCCATGATTACTGCTGGCATGCCCACACTTACCAGGCCTTGCTGCCAGCAGGAGAGATGACTGTAGGCATTTTACATGACCGCTACATTCTCCCCTTGGTGAATCCCATCGTCCTCGCTGGGACCTAAATTTGTATACCTCTCTCCAGGAAGCACTGTAAAATGGAACACACATAATTAGTCACAACATTACAGTACATAACTTCATCACACATAGTAACAGATACATCCTAACTTTGGATGATAAAAACCCGGATTACTCCCTGATGGAGTATCCATTACTGGTACTACCATACCCTCTTACGGTGGCTTGTGCACAGCATGGTCCACTGGGCTTAAAGCAGCAATGCTGTAACCCTCTGCGCGACACTTCTCATGTAACCCGCCAGGATCCCAATCTTCTTCCCCTGATCCTTCCTCCTCATCAGTACCATATCCCCTATCCTCACCAGTGGAACCCATTTTAAACTCAATTTCTCCCTCCATGAGGGGTTCAGGGACACACAGGTACTCCAACCTGTGGGGCGCTTGGTACTTGGCTATAATAGCCCTCTCGGCCCGGCTGCTCCTAGTCAGCTCTGCGTTCCCTGCCCTCCCTGGCAACACCCATGACAGGGGCTCGTCTGTGTCCACGGGGTCAGATAATATCCCAGGCCCCATAGGCTCTATATTATGCTGACATATCTGAAACCATCGTTCCTGCATCTTCCTCTTTTTCTGGGCCGGTGTAAATTCCCCCACCGCCCACCATCGGGTCTCCTTACGTTCCTCAGACCCCCACTCTAGTGAGTCCCCCTCCTCTGTATTCCCCCAAGAAGATATCCCAGAGGTCCTTGATGAAAGAGGCCTAGACCACCTCTCTTGTTTGGAGCTATCCTGAGACTTAACTACGGCCACACTAGGTACCCATCAGGACTCGGATACTTTTCCCAACTGCCCTCCACCCCTCGACCCACCATCAGAGGCATAGCTGTTCAGTCTCTCCCCAGTCCGTTCCTCACCGATGCCCTGGGACCCTTCCGACACTCCCAAACTGGATGTGGACCCACAGGAAAAGGTGACAGGGACAGGGGCATTACCTAGGGCATGGGGTTGGGCATAGGGACAGGAAATGGGCCTCCGCGGGGTTCCGACCCGCTCTCTGCCTTCGGATAGTCCCGTATCATTGTGCGGACGTGCCGCTGGTTGGGCCTCACCCGTCTCAGCTCTCCTCACAGCCTGCCAGCTCTGTGTTGACACAGGTGATCGGGAAGCACTGCCCGATCGCCGAGGCATTGTGGTTCTCTCTCTGGTCGTTCCGCTACCTCCGCCGGAAGTGACGTCATCACCGGAACCGGATACTCCGCCATCTCGCGATGGATCCCCAAGCGGGATCTCTTCCTCCACAACGACATCCGCCGCCGGAAGTGAGGGTTCTGCTCTTCGCTCTGCTCCGGCCTGGGCTAGGCCTTCCTCCGCCGTTGCCACCACCGGCGCCTGGGGAGGGTAAGGATGTATCTCACCGCTCCGTCGGCTCGGGATGGAATCTTCTCCTCCTTCCGCGCTGTAAGTCACCACGGCCGTGGGACTCCGCCGCTCCGGTTGTCTCTGCACCGGCGACACGAGACTCCGCTCCGCCGCGACACAGGTAAGTGCCGGTTCCTTTCCAGCACCGCTGTAGTGGTCCGCCGGTAGGCGCATCACCACCGTCGTTAGGGTCGCTTGTTCCTCTTCCAAGGAGCCGAACTCCGACTCGGGGAGTGGCACTCCCGCAGGGGACCGACGGTGAGGTTCCGGGTTCTCACCGCGGTTGTAGACCCCTCTCTCTTCAGGCTCCGTTCTGATCATTAGGAGCGATCCCCATTCTCCGGGATCAACTGGTTCGGTGCAGGCCGCACGCGGGGCTTCAGCCGTCAGCATGGCTGTGTCCGCTCCCGCCTTGACTACCAGGGAGCATCCTGGCACCAAATAGGGATATACCCCAATGTCCATCTCGCTCTTTATTGTGCTGGTTACGGGAGACACTTTGCACAATGGTCTCTCCTGTTCACCAGCTCCTCGCAACTGTGGGACAGTAAGCTCACACCCAGCTCCTCCCTCAGACAACTCGGGTCTTGGCTGGCAGAGATAGAGACCCCTCCCCCTGGTGAATATTTGGGGAGGGTCCCACAAGTTAATTGGATGCCCCGGCACAGGGGCTGAACTTTTCACAGTCCTGGGGGGCGTGGCCTCCGATTTCACGCCCTTATCCCCAACAGGGTGGAATTCTTCTTTTGGCGCCAATCCCGGACAACTTTCTGCAAGTTTTGCATTTGCAGCATTTTCTGCAACTGGCCCACGCGGTCTCCCCGGGTAGCGGGAACCGCCATTTTGGATCGCTCTGCAATCCATATTCGCAGCAGCTGCAACCTCATATTTCTCTATCTCACCCAGTAGCCTCCCGAAGGACAGGGGGACACCCCGCATCCAGGAGCACCGCATCTTAGCCACGACAGGATGGTCAGGTATCGCTCCTCTCAGGATTTGATCACAAAAGTACACCTCCACCTCAGTGGCCTTAATATGATCCCCCTTTCGCATCTCCTGTAAGACGGCTCCAATCCGCAGGAGAAACCCAGGTAGATCCTCTCTGTCATCCTGATAAAGACTGAAGTACCGCTTCATCAATTGTCCCATGTCCTCTTTACACGCACACACACCATGTGCGCTCTCTCTATTAGCCTCCGTCCGCCATTTTGGACTATCCGCACCGCGCGGATCCTCCATTCTTGCGGTCGCCATTTTCTCGCACCAATTATCGTACATGGGGCTCCGCTCTGCGGGGCAGCCACCACACCGGCACAATAAAGATTAGCTTCAGATGCACCACCACATATGTACCTTATTTAGGTGTGACCCAGTGTTGCACTACCTCAGGCTAGGCTCACTCTCTCAGTGTCTGCTGTGACTCCTTCCTCCCAGTCTGTGCTCCCTATGGTAAGTGTCTGGAATGGGCTAGGTACTCTGGCTCTGCCATGCAGTACTTGGGGCGTCTACCTGTCTTGGTCAGCCTAGCGCAGACCCTCTCCAGGATTCCTGACCATGTTAACAGGCTATCCCTTCTGGCATCCTACCAACTAGCACTGCCTCAAGGTGACTCGGTCAGCTATAGCCCGGCTCCAAACCCCTCACTCCTTTCAGGCCCCTAGGTTGTCCCTGCGAACTGACAATATCCCGTCAGCCCCCTGACCACCCCTAGGTCCGTCCCTACGCAGCACAAAGTGGCAGCAGACACTCTCCCTGTTTCCCAGTGTGCCTAGCTCGAGCCTGTCCTGATGACAGATCTGATCTCAGCAGCTCGCCTCCAAATGTAACGGTATTTCTGGCCCGGCCTGACCCACCCAATCTCACATTGGCCCCTGTGGTCTAACCGGACCCCATTACAGTGTAGATATGCCTGATGGTGCACCTGTTGGCTACAGGACTCCTGAGTCTCCCGCGTGATGGTGTGTGGGGAGGACCCGTCAGACAGGCAGCTGAGGTAGTGTGCTGAGTCTCACCTAGTTCCAGTGCAGCGCCTCCACCTCACCAGGGTCCCTGCGTCCGCATGGGGATGATCCTGACGAGGAACTCCTCGGTGGTGCAACCTCCTGTGCAATCATTGGACTCTCACACACAGGGGTTTCTCTGATCAGCTCCATCTTTATTGTCACGGTGGGCATAGCTGCCCTCCACAATGGGGTGTATTTAGCCGATCATCTCGCCCGTGCTGAGGCTGACACACCTCTGACATCACTAACCATGGAGTCAGAGCATGTGACCAGTCCCATCCATACACAGGGCACCCCACTAGGGTGTGAGGGAAAACCTCCATGATTACTGCTGGCATGCCCACACTTACCAGGCCTTGCTGCCAGCAGGAGAGATGACTGTAGGCATTTTACATGACCGCTACATATACATCGGAGTTTAAAAAATATAACCCCCCAAAAATCCCCAAATCAATGCTACTACTGTACTACTATATATACTTCCTCTAAAACAGTTGTCCATAACAACCTGACCCCTGACACAGGCTGAACAGGCACTGGATCAGATGGTTCCTGAGGCCTGATTTCAACCGGGGTTGAAGCAGGCGCATCACTTCAACTACTTGGGCGCCTGGTACCAACAAGAACTATCACTGGTACATCAACTTAAGGCTCTTCTTTCTGCACTGCCAACTGAGCCTAAAACAGTTATTGAATCTGACTTCTTCAGTCTCACAGGAGGGGCATAGTGAGAGACCCTTCTGCTCTGGATGCCACTGCCACCACTCATAATAAAAAAAAATCAAAAAGAACATGTTAAAAAAAAAAGAAAACGATATTAATAGGAAAAAAATATTTATTTTTTTACATTGTGCTTTGTGGTGAGTTGTGTTTGGTGTATGGGTGTGTCTCCCCCTCTCTTTCTGTCTCTCTCATTCACTAATGCTCTGTCTCACCCTCTCCTCTCTCAAATCATTCTTCAGATGTGGGCATTGCCAGTGGCCGCGTGGCATTATGTTTCTCTGTTTGTGATTTTTAACAACGGATTAATAAACCAGGAATTTAATACATTTCCTATGGCGGATTAATCCCTCATACTTTTTCTTACAATACGACGACAGATTAGAAATAACCACATTCCGTGGAACGGATTTACGTTAAACCCACCGGCAAGTTATTTTATATCTGCAATAATTGAGTGACATACAGCCGCGGCCGCTTCTATTTTAACACTTCTCGGATATTTTTCGTGACTTTTTCCGAATGCCGTATTCATGTCGCATTCATGCCGGCGTCACCCACGCTTGATCTGTTTAATGAGAATGGTTTAGATTTAATTGGTTTCTATTCTTCGCGTATCCGCCAGGTGGCAGATATTCATGAATTGTAATGAATTCTAATGTGTACACTACATGTGCTTCAGTAATGTGTCGACTTGCAGGTGTATAAAAAATACCACTGTGGTCCTTTGTGAATTGACCTAGGTACTGAAGAAGTTACAACACTGTATCTATTTAGGCGTTTCATATTAAAAACTTAATGCAAAGTGCCTGGTGTTCTATTCTATTGTCCAGAGAGGTCCAGAGAGGTCCAGAGATGAGTACACCACTGCAGTCCGTGTTCAAAAAACCCGACATAACGTATGCTTATTTAATATGGTAAGCAATTAGTTCAGCAGATGATAAGATGGCCACAGTTGGTCAAATGTATCAATATTTTATCGAAAATTGTGACTTTTACAAATTTTCACCAGATGCTCATGTGTGGAAGCGTGCAATAAGGAAAAAGTTATGTATCGATCCGTGTTTTGTCGTATTGCTCCTGCACCCGGAGTTACAGGAGGAGGGTATTGGAGTGTTGCCCCAGATTTTCCAGTATCTTTGACCATGGAGACTTCAAAAGGCGAAAGGTCATGGTAAAACCAACTAAGAATCGTCAGTCCCAGGCAAGCAATGCGCCAGCGCCAGCACCGGCTTCCAATAATGGTCCGACCATCAGTGAAAACCTGCTGACTGGCAACCCTTGCTATCTGTCCCCGCCTGGATACCTGCAGCCTGAGCAGGATTTCACATACAGATACCAGCAAGCTTGCATGTACTAAAACGATTTCCAGCTTTATCAGCTGTCAACTACAGGTGTAGCAGGCCCGCTTTCACCTGTCAACTACGTGTATAATCAAGACTACAGGACTGGCAGTGGCTTGGCACCAACCGAATGGCAACGTCTATGGTGGGTACAGCTGCCGTATTTAATTCTTTTTTTACCATATCAATATCAATGCACAGTAAAGTGATTCTCCTGTAATCAATCGCTTTGCTTATGGTTATTTAGTTCTTTTAGTCACAATTCGCCAAAATGTAGTCTAGCAATATCATTGGCTGAGCAGCTTCTACAGTAGATACTGAACAATTGGTGGACAGCTAGGCGCATGCGCATTGGAAGATTGTTGAAATGCATATGCGTCTCATCACATCTAGGCGTATGTGTGTATGTGAACAAGAGACGCCCCCCGAGAAAATTATTGTTGGGACTGACCGAGGGGACTGCGGGAACTTCTTTAGGGGACAGACTAATTTGAACTAACCATTACAGTAATACTTTTATTTTTCTTCCTCAGAAAAGAAACTTTGTCATCACGCTGAGAATGGCAAATGAAGGGATTTCGATGGATATCGCTTTTTGTAACGATGCTTGCACACTGGTGAATCTGAATCAGTGCCATTTTTATTGATTAGGATACAATAACTGTGAGCTTTATAGAAAACCTGAAACAGTATGCTGTTTTTTTCATAAAGTATACAATACTTTTTTACATACTGTACTGTATAATAAACCCCGAAAATAAAAAGTATGAATTTATTCTGTACATGTATTAAAGTATACAGCATGCACTTCACTGCACTAATTTTATCTTTCCAGAGAGATCTGCACTCCCAATCTTGTTACAAAGTGTTTTAAAGTACTCATACAGTAGTTCCATTATACAGTAGTTTGGCAGTAGTAACTGCATAGTCCAATATGGAGTAGCTATACTGTACACAATGCCATTATATGCACTTAACTGCACTATTTTTTTCTTTTCATAGAGAGCTGCACTGCCAATCTTGTTACAAAGTATTTTACAGTAGTCATATAGTAGTTCCAGTATACAGTAGTTTTGCAGTAGTAACTGCATAGTCCAATATGGAGTAGCAATACTGTACACAATGCCATTATATGCACTTACTGTAACTGCACTAATTGTTTCTTTCCTTTTCACAGAGAGCTGCACTAAAAAAGGACGGGCAGGGGGAGGGGGGTTTCATGTGTAAATTGTGTGAACTGTGTGTATAGTGTATCTACAGTACACACATTTACACAAACCCCCCCTCTCTCAATGAACTACAGAATGCAAAGTGGCCATGACGAAGAAGAGAAAGACTAAACATTTGTATTACTGTTTTTATTATTTTAAATGTGCATTATTCATGATTATTTGTATTTTTCATTCTTCCATGATTATCCACCGGCCCTCAATTTTCAACTGACAGAAGAACTACAGAACATGTACAGTACAAAGATGATAAGGACTGAATTTTGTATTATTCATAATTATTTGTATTTTTTATTCCTGATAAAATAAAATAAATATTTCATTACATTCTCGATATTCATAATCATTGAAAGTCCCCCTCCCCCCCCACCAAAGAAAAAGAAAGAATGACAAAAATTGGTAATTTATCAAAACAATGATTCAGATGATGGTTTTTTTAAATCTCTTTTTTTTTCTTTGAACTTTAAATTCACTTTGAATGTGTGTGTGGGGGGATTCTTGAAGAAGGCTTTGGGTTTGTGTGTGAAGTGCTTAGAGGTGGGCTACACTACTTACTATAGTTGCCAAGAAGGGCTTATCAGATTAACATATTAAATTCAGGAAGGTGTGGATACACATTTCTATTCATTACATTCATCTAAAGAGTACAGCACATTGTAAACCTCACAAGTCTACACTAGTACAATATTAAATTCGAGAAGGGATTATCACACATGCACATGCGTTACCCTAAAAAAGCCTCAAAGGGTTGAAGGGGGTTGGGTGGATGAGTCATATGAATGGTCTGTGCATTAATAATCAACAAGTTCCCAAAGAGAATTACATGCAGGCGCAGAGATGTGACACTAGGCTCGGGACGATTAAAACCACAAAGCCAACCATTTGAAAATGAATGGTCTGTGTTGATAAGAAGTTGAAATCAAATCCTTGAGCCTTGTCTGTGTGTGCAGGGGGGGAGGGAGGTAAAGCTGCATGAAGGATTACCTGTACTGTCATTCAATGAAATATTTTCAACAGGTCATCGTAATGTTTTGATCCCCACCCCCATACCCCCAAATAAATACAAATCACATAAAGCATGTGCATGACTAGTGTTGCATTAAAAAGCTACAGTACCGATTGAATATCAGAATATCAAGAATTTTTATGCAGGCACATGTCTGGAGACAAAACCAAAAAAACCACCCAAAAAAAAAATTCAGACTTGAACTTCTAAATGAATGTGAAGTTATACACGCATGCGCATTAATAATCAACAAGGTCCCAAAGAGAATTACATGCAGGCGCAGAGATGTGACACCAGGCTCGGGACGATTAAAACCACAAAGCCAACAATTTGAAAACGAATGTGTCGATAAGAAGTTGAAATCAAATCCTTGAGCCTTGTGTGTGTGGGGGGGGGGGGGTAGGGGGATAAAGCTGCATGTCTGTCGTTCAAATAAATATTTTCAACAGGTCATCGTAATGTTTTGATACTCACACCCTCAAATAAATACAAATCACATAAAGCATCGATCGAATATCAGAATATCAAGAATTTTTATTCAGGCACATGTCTGGAAACAAAACAAAAAAAAACACAAAAAAAAAAAATCAGACTTGCACTTCTAAATGAATGTGAAGTTATACACGCATGTGCAGAAATGTGACACCAGGCTCTGTACATTATACACGCAGGAATGTGATGACAGGTTTGGGAAGATTGAAGCCAGAAAGCCATTTATTCCAAGGAATGGTGTGGGAGAGGTGTACTGTTGATAAGAAGTTGAAATAGTACTTTAGCCTTGTGTGAGCGCGGGGGCGAGAGGGAGAGCGCTGTATGCGCCGAAAATGTGATACTGTAACACGCCTATGTGTTTCATTTTACAATTACAGTACTGCGCGCGCACACAGACTTGCAGAGAATGTATGGCTGTACTGTACTGTACTGTAATTTGAATTGCTGTTAAACTTTTAAGACAACAGCTCGCGAATGCCCACCTGTGTTTTTAGACGGTATTGCAGTATAGCAGACAGCGCTAAAAATCCGAGCGCTAACATATCGAAAACCTCTCCGGAAAAAAAGACCGCATCTGGCCGCATCTTGTCAGAGGGACGCGGCTACGGCCGCATTAGAATAAAGGCGGCCACAGCTGTACAGTAGATGGATTTTATAAAATCCTTGCTGATTAAAGTTGAAACAATCAGTCTGCCGATTGTAACACGTGTAATGGGTTTTGCATGGAAATCCCACGGAATGCCAGGAAACGGATTTGGATTTATTCACCCATCTCTAATTTTGAGCACAATTACCTTATGTGAAAATGTTATGAAAACTTGAAATTTAAGGGAAAATCGCATTTCATGTTTGCGAAGCACCTTTGAAGACACTTGCACAACTCTAGATTTAATGTTTGTTTCTTTTTTATTTTGGTGACCATAATCTTGCTCTGAGACATTTCTGACTATGACATATTGCTTTTGCAGATATAATTTCCCTCATCATCAGGTTTATCCACAAGGTTTAAAAGAAAATGTTAAAAGGTGGTGTCACAGAATAAAATCAGAGGTTTCAAATATTGTCACATACAGTACAGTATATGCTGTAATTGTGTTTTCTAGCAACATTGTCTAGCAGAAAATTATCCTTTGTAGTAGCAGGTTTGTTGTTTGAAAATGTAAGCTGCAAGCAGGGATACAGTACATTTAGATTTTCATCAGATATACATTTGCTGTAGCTAAAAATGTAATGTTATTTTCTGTGAGGAAAAACAAGTTGATTTAGTTGCCCACTTAGTTTTTGCTGGATAGGGAGCCTGGCAAAGCTACAAGATTCTTGTCCAAATTGCCAAGTTACATTTCTACTGTATTAAACAATACTAAAAATTTTAAATTGAAAATAAATTCCAGTCATCAATCAGCATATTGAAATGATACTTTTTTTTTAATGTTTAAAATAAAGAGCTATACAAAGTATACTGTCATCAGTGGAAATAATCGCTCACCGTGCTGGTAAATTGGGATAATGCATTTCAAAACTCAGGTTTCTTTTTAAAATTGGAAATGTTAATTATCAATTTTCTACCACATGGAAATAAAACTGTTTATAAAGAAAATTGCAGCTTCTAATTTGAAATCTTTTTGACAGCTTACAGAACATTACCATGTAGCACACAAAGTTCTGATTCAGTCTAACAACCACACAGGGTATTGGAATAACATGAATGCATTTATGGTTTACTATTGACAATGGCCATATATATTCCCAGCTTGATGTTTGCAGAAATGAAAAGGGCAGTGTATCAAAAGGACCATAATTGAAATAGAAATAAACTGAGCTATGAGTAAGTAGGGACAGGTGTTTTCATATGAGGCCAAGACACAGCATGGGTTCTCAAAGGCTAGTACTGAAAAACCAAACGACTAATAACATCTCTCTGAGGTTTAGCAAACTGATAATTTGAATAACAACGTTGAGCGAAATAATTTAGGAAACAAAACAAGCCAAGGTTTATTTCCATCTTCATTGTGAATTTTTTTTTTTATTTATAGTTAAAAAAAAAATAGAAACATTAATTTAAACCTAAATTGATTAATACTGGCAACAATACAACTGATAAGAAAAAAGCCAAATCGATTATCTTTTTAATGTGCATATAGGTCTAGATTCAGGAATATCCAGTAAATCACTGCAAATAATGCAACTTTCGGTGATAAAAGAACAGGGATTATTTTCCCTAAATGAACACCTTATTCGCTAAATTAGCCACATGCAGATTTACCAGCCAAAATTGAACGCTACAGAATAGGGCTAACATAATTTATTTTTGTATAAAGCTGCATTATTTTACCATGTGTAGTATAGGTTAGCTTATTTGGTGTTCTCTTTCTGAGGAGAATATCTTTTTGGCTCATCCTGATTGGCTGGCTTCAGTCCCTTTCATGACGTCGCATAAAAAAAAAATGGGGCATATGGTTTTCACATTGAGTTTCGTAACATCACGGTACGAGAGCTTGCTGATTTCCCAGGATTCGGAGGGCCAACGCTTCTAAAGGTAAGATAAATATTGAATGTACAGTATGTCATTTTATTTTTACTGTTTTTTTAATTGGATTTTTTATGTTTTTCATTGCCCATTGACTGCTTATGTATTCATCTGTGCCTGTTTATGGTACAGATGAATATAGTAGGAGCCAATGCATTTTTGGAAAATCCATTTCTGGTGGAGTTTTCAAATTTGTTCTTCCAAGTATTGGTTGTCATCTGGCTGGGCTTTGATATTCAATCAAGTTTCTGATTTTAGGTATTAAATGTATTTTTTGGCTAGTGGTATGATGTATGTAATTGATTGCAAAGTGGTTTTAATTATTTTATTGAATGCCTAGTGGTTTTATTTCTTTAATTGATTGGCTAGTGGTTTAATTTAGTTAATTGCTTGGTTGGCAAGTGCTTTTAATTGTTGTTTCTGGTTGTTTAGGTGCTTGTTGTATCTGTTTTATTCTTGTGTATTTTAGACATTAATGCTTTTGTATTAGTATGACCAGTGTTCGACAATCCTATACATTTACACGCCCGGGGCGGGTGGATTTAACCCCCGGGCGAGTAAATATTGGCCCAAGCAGCACATGTGTTTGTTTTTTTAAATTTCCCCGCTCGCGCTGAATTTTCCCTGCTCGCGCTGGCTGAAAAAAAATAATAAACTTCCCCTACCTGACAGCTGATTGGCCCGCGCTCCAAGGCTTTGTGGGCGCGCGGCCAGGCTCTATATGAGCCCGCCCCCAACGAGCGGCCATTTTTTCTGGCCGGAGATCTGTTGGAGAGTAAGTACTCTCCAATCCTCCATCTTGTGGCCCCTTTGCTCCTTCCCTGCAAGTCCCCTTACTCCTTCCCTGCAAGCCCCCTTACTCCTTCCCTGCAAGCCCCCTTACTCCCCGCGCGAGGCAGGTGTTCCCCCTTCTCTCCCTGTCCCAACTTAACTTGGCTTCCCGCCGATCCCCACGTGGGGCAGGAGATTGTAGTGGGGGTGTTCCCCCCTTCTCGCCCTGTCCCGGCTTCCCGCCGATCCCCGCGCGGGGCTGGAGATGGTCACGGGGGTGGGGGTGGCGAGTGGGGCAGTGGTGGTGCTCGGTCCTTCTGCCTTTCCTCTTCTTCCCCCTGTCGTGTATGTGTATGCATGGGTGTGTGTGTATGTGTATACATGGGTGTGTGTGTGTATGCATGTGTGTGTGTGTGTGTGTGTATGCATGGGTGTGTGTGTGTGTGTATATGCATGGGTGTGTGTGTATGCATGGGTGTGTGTGTATGTGTATGCATGGGTGTTTGTGTGTGTATGCATGGGTGTTTGTGTGTGTATGCATGGGTGTTTGTGTGTGTATGCATGGGTGTTTGTGTGTGTATGCATGGGTGTGTGTGTGTGTATGCATGGGTGTGTGTGTGTGTGTGTGTGTATGCATGGGTGTGTGTGTGTGTATGCATGGGTGTGTGTATGCGCGCGCGTGTGTGTGTGTGTATGCATGGTTGTGTGTGTGTGTGTGTGTGTGTGTGTGTGTGTGTGTGTATGCATGGGTGTGTGTGTGTATGCATGGGTGTGTGTGTGTATGCATGGGTGTGTGTTTGTATGCATGGGTGTGTGTTTGTATGCATGGGTGTGTGTTTGTATGCATGGGTGTGTGTGTGTGTGTGTTTGTGCGTGCGTGCGTGCGTATGCGTGCGTGCGTGCGTGCGTGCGTGCGTGTGTGTATGCATGGGTGTGTATGCATGGGTGTGTGTGTTTGTATGCATGTGTATGTGTGTGTATGCATGTGTGTGTATGTGTGTGTGTATGCATGTGTGTGTGTGTATGCATGTGTGTGTATGCATGTGTGTGTGTGTATATGCATGGGTGTGTGTGTGTATGCATGGGTGTGTGTGTGTGTGTATGCATGTGTGTGTGTGTGTGTGTGTGTGTGTGTGTGTGTGTGTGTGTGCATGGGAGAGAGTGCCTCCCCCCACCCTGCCGCCTCCCCCCCAAAGATTACACTAAGCCCAGCTATCTTCATGATGGCGCAGCCGCCGCATGAGGTGTGAGGGGGGGATGCCGGTCTGCTCCCCCGCCCGACCACTAGCTGGGGCTGACTGTCCCCTGGGGCGCCCGCTGGGGGGACACCTCGCCACATGCCTCCCACCCCACCTGCCACCTCCCCAAAGCTTCCACTACGCCCGAGTGAGGTATGGTGGAGGATGGGGGGGGGGGAGGAATGCCGGCTTGCCCAGCCTTTCTCAGTTGGGATTTTAGCCCATCCATTCCCCAATAATTTATTAGGATAAGAGGGCGGGGGGTGACTTATAAGAGAACCTCATTGCTTAGTCCTTGAATTCTTTCCCAAGGAATTAAAAAATAAAAAGGCAGGTTATAATTAAAAATATAAAGAGGGTCTTTTGGGGGGGGGGGGGGCGCGAGGAAGGGGGGCCCGCCGGATGGGAGGTGCCAAAGGGGTGGTGCTCCCGGCTGCATACACTGTTAAATAAAACATTGTTTGGTTGATTGTAACAATTTCTTATGCTGTCTACAGTTATTCCTAATGTATTTGTCCCATTCTACACTCACCCAGTCAGTCAGTCAGTAACCCAGTCAGTCACTCACCCAGTCAGACACTCACACTGTCACTCAGTCAGTCACCCACTCAGTCACTCACCCAGTCAGTCACTCAGCCACTCACCCCTTCAGTCACCCACTCACCCAGTCACCCACTCACCTATTCAGTCAGTCACCCACTCAGTCACTCACCCAGTCAGTCACTCACCCACTCACCCATTCAGTCACCCACTCACCCATTCAGTCACCCACTCACCCATTCAGTCACCCACTCACCCATTCAGTCACCCACTCACCCATTCAGTCACCCACTCACCTATTCAGTCAGTCACTCACCCAGTCAGTCAGTCACTCACCCAGTCAGTCAGTCCCTCACCCAGTCAGTCTTTCACTCACCAAGTCAGTCTGTCACTCACCCAGTCAGTCTGTCACTCACCCAGTCAGTCTGTCACTCACCCAGTCAGTCACTCACGCAGTCAGTCACTCACCCAGTTAGGCAGTCACTCACGCAGTCAGTCACTCACCCAGTCAGTCAGTAACCCAGTCAGTCAATCACCCTGTCACTCAGTCAGTCACCCACTCACCCATTCAGTCACTCACCCAGTCAGTCAGTCAGTCACCCAGTCAGTCAGTCACTCACCCCCCCAGTCAGTCACCCCCAGCCAGTCAGTCAGTCACCCAGTCAGTCAGTAACCCAGTCAGTCAATCACCCTGTCACTCAGTCAGTCACCCACTCACCCATTCAGTCACTCACCCAGTCAGTCAGTCAGTCACCCAGTCAGTCAGTCACTCACCCCCCCAGTCAGTCACCCCCAGCCAGTCAGTCAGTCACCCCCAGCCAGTCAGTCACCCCCCAGCCAGTCAGTCAGTCAACCCCAGCCAGTCAGTCAGTCAGTCACCCCCAGCCAGTCAGTCAGTCACCCAGCCAGCCAGTCAGTCACCCAGCCAGTCACCCAGACAGCCAGTCACCCAGACAGCCAGTCACCCAGCCAGCCAGTCACCCACCCAGCCAGTGGCCCAGCCAGCCAGCCAGTCACCCAGCCAGCCGGTCACCCACCCTCTCTCTCTCTGTGTCTCCCCCACCCTCTGTGTGTCACCCCCTCTGTGTCCCCCCCCCCCCACACTCTCTCTCCCCCCCACACTCTCTCTCCCACCACACTCTCTCTCCCCCCCACACTCTCTCTCCCCCCCACACTCTCTCTCTCCCCCCCACACTCTCTCTCTCCCCCCCACACTCTCTCTCCCCACACTCTCTCTTCCTCACAGTCCCTCTCCCCCACACTCTCTCTCTCACACACACTCTCTCTCTCTCCCCCCACACTCCCCCCTCACTCTCTCCCCCCCCACAATTTCTCTCCACCCCCCCACACTCTCTCTCTCCCTCCCCCCCCACACTCTCTCCTCTCCCCCACACTCTCTCTACTTCTCCCCCACACTCTCTCTCCTTCTCCCCCACACTCTCACACTCTGGATCTCTTATTTACCCAATATATCTTAACTGCCCTATACTACACCAAAATAACCTATACTGCTTTCTTCCAGATCTGACTCAAGCTCCACACGGAAGACATCAGAACCCCCTCTAACACAGAAGACAGGTAAGGAACACCTCCCCTCCAATGTATAACATTGGGTGAATGAGGGTACCTGGACATTGAGGGACTGCGGATCAGGTAAGATCCTAGGCGGGATTGCTGCTTTAGATATTGTGAAGCGGGGATGTCCAGACACTGGTTAAGGGGTTCAGGAAACTAGTCATTCACACCTGGCTTTTATTTCTAGATCCGACATTTACACACACGTAACCAGAACGAATTGTAGTATAATGTAATACAATAAATACATTTATGTCAAAAACGAATGTTGTTCTGACTAGGAATTTATTAAATGTATTTTATTTATATATTTTATTTTAAAGCGAGGCTGGGAGTGGGGTTGGGGGCGGGACTAGGGGCGGGGTTAGGGGCGGGGCTAGGTGGCGAATAGATTTTTTGGTTGGGCGAGTAGATTTTTGGGTGATTTGTCGAACACTGAGTATGACCATTGACTGCTGTAGTAGCTTATCATGCCCATATTATATGGGTGTGATGTACTACTATACCACT
The DNA here is from genome assembly GCF_040206685.1 of Ascaphus truei. Lineage (NCBI taxonomy): Eukaryota > Metazoa > Chordata > Amphibia > Anura > Ascaphidae > Ascaphus > Ascaphus truei. The sequence goes on along the minus strand of NC_134483.1, from coordinate 198,565,379 downwards.
CAATGGGTACAGGGTGGGTATAGAGGGTCTGGGGTGGGTGGTTAGGCCTCCTGGGTGGGTAGTGGAGCAGGGTGGGTTAACCCCTTAATTACTATAGTGGTTATTCACCGCTAAGGTGATTAAGGGGCTAGGGGCCATTAGATTGTATTTTTTTTTTTATAACTTTCATTTTATTGGGTGAGACATTACAAATATGGTAACACAGTCCACTGGCTTACAAAGAATCACCTTATTTCCGTTTTCCTCCTCCAATAAACATACATTAAGTGACATGACGCACAGGACGAACACAGGGACAGGGGTAGGGTAGGATTAGGAAGAGGGGGGGTGGGGGGTGGGGTGACGACTCGGGCACTAGTTGCTCTTCCGCTTGATTCTCCGTAGCTGGTTCAGGAACCATAGATGTAGGAGTGACTCTGGCCTATGTCTTCCGTCCTAAGTAGAGCTTTAATACAGTTAAGTGTGCACTTTTATGTCATCTGCCCTAATGTCTAGGATCCATTTCGCTACCGGAGAGCGCCTTTTCTTGCTATCATTGCAGTATGTTGGTTCCATCTATCCCCGGGATGTCTGTCTGTGCCAACCAAGGTGACCAGACTTTTAGGAAATTTGTGCCGGTGTCGTTGACCAGACTTGTCAACTGTTCCATCCGGCAGACAAACCAAATTCTGTTTCTAATTTTGGGTATAATCGGAATCTTTGGTTGCTTCCACAGTGCTGCTATCTCGCATCTGGTGGCCGTGGCAAAGAGTGCAATTAATTTGTGCGTTGTGTTCGAGAACCCCCGGACCCACCGGCCTAACAAGAACAGCCATGGATCAAGGGGGACCTCGAGCCCAATCAGCCACTGCAGCCATTCCTGAACCTCTTCCCAAATCGGGGCCACCTTTGTGCAGGACCACAGCATGTGGTGCAAGTCTGCTCTTTCTCCACACTGCTTGGAGCAGAGCGGAGAATAGCCTTTGACAAATTTAGAGAGTTTTGTTGGGGTATAGTACCAACGCATCAGGACTTTATAGGCGTTCTCCTTTAGCGTGGTACAGATCCTGCCTGCAGGATCCTGTCCCATTCGTCATCCTCTTAGGTATCTCCTAAGTCTGTTTCCCATTGCCTCATGTAATTAAGTCTGGGAGCGTCTGTCGTCTCGGGGCAGATTATTTCCCTGTACATTCGAGAGGTTAGTCCCCTTGTGTCCGTTTGTCTGGCACACATCTGCTCGAAATTTGTTCTCCGCGGCCGAATAGGGGCCTTGTTATAGAAAGCCCTGATCTGTAAATATCTAAACAATTCAGAGTTCGGAATGTTTTTTTCCTCTTTTACGTGAGCAAACGATTTGATTACATCCCTGCCCTCCAGATCGTTCAACCGGAGATAGCCTGCCTGGATCCAATTTGCAAACTGAGCGCTATCTAGGCCTGGAGCGAAATCCGGGTTACCCCAGATGGGGATCATCAGTGAGTGCTGTGATGTGAGAGAACATCTAAATTTGGTGGCCTCCCATACTTTCAGGGAATTTCTCATGGCCTGCAGTGGTGTTTGCATCCGTATATGGCTGTTCCTGGGTAGCCATATCAGGTTTTTCAAATCTACCGGAGCGCAGCACTCCCTCTCCAGTGCCACCCATCTCCTAAGGGTCGGGTCTGTGTGCCACTGCAGAATCTGCGTTATTTGAGCTGCTTCGTAACAGGCAAGCAAGCACGGCACCCCCAGCCCTCCTCTCGAGGTCGGCCTCCTCAAGATATCTTTCTTAATTCTGGGGCCTTTTTTGTTCCAAATAAATTTTGTTATTGCGGACTGTAATGAGAGGATCTCATCTTTTGGCAGGGAATCGGGAGGGTTTGAAAAAGATATAGCACCCGTGGGAGAAGATTCATTTTTACGCTTTGAATCCTGCCTATCCACGAGATGCCATATTCTGCCCATCGCCGTAGGTCCTCTCTTAGAGTCTTAAACAACTGTGGGTAATTTGCCTTATATAAGGTTTTGTAGTCTTTAGTGAGATTTACCCCTAAATATTTGATCGTGGAGGGCTGCCATTTAAAGTTAAAATTGAGTCCAATTAGTTTTTCTGTTGATTTGGGTAAATTTAGATTTAGAGCTTCCGATGTGGCCTGATTAATTTTGAAACCCGAAATTTGGTTGAATCTCCCCAGGATTGAGAACACATTGGGTAAAGAGGTAAGAGGCTGGGATAATGTCAGGATCACATCATCCGCGTACAGGGCCACTTTATGTGACTGTTCTTTGAGTGCTATGCCCGAGACATCCAGGTTATTCCTAATATGTGCCGCCGAGGGTTCAATACAGAGGGCAAACAGCAAGGGGGATAACGGGCATCCCTGTCTCGTGCCACTGCGAATCTGGAAAAGCTCCGATGGGAACCCCTGATGTCGCACCCTCGCTGCTGGCCCCTCGTACAGTGCCAAAATGGCTCCCAATATGCTTCCCTCGAAGCCAAATGCCCCTAGCGTCTTTCTCAGATAGGGCCAGTCAATCCGGTCAAAAGCTTTCTCGGCGTCCAGACTTAGTACCAGCGAAGGGATATTTTGCTTTTGGGCCAGATCTATTACATCAATAATTCGTCTGGTGTTGTCTGCCGCTTGCCTGCCGCTAATGAACCCCACCTGATCTGGATGTACCAGCCTGGGAAGGACGATACCCACTCTATTAGCTATTAGTTTAGAGAATTTTTTTATGTCTGTATTGATTAAAGAGATGGGCCGGTAGCTCTTACAGTCTGCCGGGTCCTTTCCAGCTTTATAGATCAGTGAGATTGATGCTTGGAGCATTTGTGCTGGGAACGAGGCTCCTTGCAATACCGAATTAAAGATTTTTAATAAAGGTGGGGCTAGAAGTTTTAGGTATTTTTTATAGTAGAGGTTTGAGTAGCCATCTGGGCCGGGCGCCTTGGCTGGCTTGAGAGACTTTACAACGTCCGTCAACTCTTCTAAAGAGAAGTCTTCCTGTAGTGCCTCTCTTTCTGTTCGACTCAATGTGGGCAAATTTGCCTCTTTCAAAAATTCTCGGAGATTATCTTTCGTTTTCTGATTATGGATAACTTTACCCCCATCATAGAGCGACTCATAGTATCTCTTAAATTCCTCTACGATTCGCTTAGGATTATAGGTAAGTTCCCCTCCCTGCGTACGGATAGATTGGATGTGAAAATTTGGTTTTTTGTTTCTAAGTCTGTTCGCTAGAAGAGTGTCTGGCTTGTTTGCCTTCTCGAAGAATCGACGCTTAGTCCAGCTCATTTCTTTTTCAGCTTGAGATGTCAGTCTTAGATTTAATTGCTTTTTAGTATCTTGAATTTGTTCCAGGATTGCCTCCTTTTTGGAGCTTTTGTGTAATGCGGTCAGGGATGCCAATTTCCCTTTTAGATCCTTTATCTGACTCTCTTGTTCTCTTTTGCGTCTAGCAGCTAGGCACATAAGAGATCCTCTGAGGGTAGCCTTATGGGCCTCCCACAATGTGGCAGGTGAAGATACACTCCCCTCGTTCTCTTCGAAATATTCTCTGATTTTGTCTGCAATCTCCGAATCGAATTTAGGGATTTTTAACAGTAGCTCATTTAGTCTCCAGTTCGCTCCCGGTCTATCTAGCAAATTTAGCTCGCACCGCAGCTCTATAGGTGCGTGGTCTGACCACGAAATATCGTGTATTCCCGAATGGGAGACCACTGGGACCAGTCTGTTAGATACAAGGAAGTAATCTATTCGGCTGTATCGGTTATGAGGGTGGGAGTAGAAAGTATAGTCCTTGGTCTGTGGATGTTGCTCCTGCCAGATGTCCACTAGCTGACAGTCTCGTAGTCCATGGGTAATTGTTAGTATGTCTCGTTTGTTGGGGGGGTTAGGGGCTGTACATCTATCTAGCTTTGGGTTAAGAGTCCTATTCAGGTCTCCTGCCATAATTATTTGGCCCTTTGCTTCACGCTGCAAACGCCAGAAGAAGAGGGCAAAGAAATCTGTTGCCTGTTCGCATGGGGCATATATTGAGACCAGTGTGAGGGCCTGACCTTGTATGGATCCTATCAAAATGATGAATCTGCCTTCGGCATCTACCACCTTTTTTTCTAACTCGTACATTAAGTTTTTATGGAATACAATGGCCACCCCTCTTTTCTTCACTGATGCTGAGGCTAGGTATATTGTGTTAAAATCTTTGTCTAAGTATTTGGGGTAACTAGTTTTAGAAAAGTGAGTCTCTTGGAGGAAGAGGATGTCTGCTTTGTGCCTTCTATAGTCTTTAAAGGCCAACTTACGCTTAGCAGGGTTATTCAGTCCCTTTACGTTATGGGAGAAGCATCTTATTTCTCTACCCATTGGGGTCATCTTGGTACGGTTCCTGTGCGGTAGCTGCTGTGGCCGAGCTGGGCCCTTGCTGTGAGGTCCTACTTTAATCTCGATCCTGTTGAGCTGGGTCTGCTTCCGTGCTGTTTACCTTCGTCGCCGGCGGGAAGGGTGGAAGGAGGAGGGGTATGACACATGAGGACAGACACACAAATGACACAAAAGAAAAAACACCATGTAAATACATATGTATGAATAACATGTTCTCATAACATGAATAACATGACCCCATGTCCTGAAGTAGAGTCCAACGCCTTCGGGGAGTGGGGCCCCGTATCCTCAGAACCATTGCCCACTCTCCCTCCCCAAAGGACTTTGACGGAATCCTGCGGGATCCTACCCAGATCTCACCCGCAGCACATGCTGACCTCGGGATATGAAGCACCCTCCATCCCTCCGGCCCGCTCTCTCACTTTAACTTCCCCCTTTAATTTTATGTAGCTAACCAAAATAACTTTTGTTAACCTTTTTAGTTAAACCCCTCCTATAACTGTAACCATAGGAGGTTCTCCTGAACTGCCAAAACTCTAACATGTGCCACTTCTTGCCTCTCTTTGGCCCCTTATCTCTTATGTTCCTCCCTCCGTGAGTCTCGTGTGGGGATGTCTCTCTTAATGTGCCCTTGTACTGTTTTGGGGACTTCCCTATATGTGTCTATCTTTCGTGTCTCCCCCTGGTGTGTTTGCTCTCTTTTTTGTCCCTTTTTCCTGCCTGCCCGCATAGTTCGTTGCTTGTGGTGCCGCCATGACGCTGGCGCTTGATTGCTGACAGTGCTGTCCCGGTTGATAACTGTCTCCTTCCGCCTGCGGGGCCTGTGCATCATGAACCAGTTCCGGTTAGGTCTGCCACCTCCAAGATGGCGCTGGTGTCTCTGGCGCCGCTTGACGACGACTTCCGGTTTCTGGCGGCGGCCATTTTGGATCTCCTGCTGCCTCGTGGAGGACGTGCTGCTCTCCGCTCCCGCTCGCTCACCGCATCCTGGTTCTGCGCCTCACGGTGGAATTCAAGAAGCGCCATTTCACCTGTCATCTTCCTCCAGCCTCGTGGCCAACGTCAAAAGGTGAGTTTCTTGTTTTATCCATGCAGGAATTAGCGACTTTGACGGGAATCGTCGGGGAGACTTTGTATCTGTTCTGAGGGTTCCTAAGAGCTCTTAGGTTGGGGTTTAGAGATGAGATGCAAGAGTGGGCCTGCTCTGTTTCATAGCACAACGTGGCACAATTTGGTCATTAACCTGTCAACTTTAGCAACAGAACACAACGTGTTGTAAGAGTCCACAAGAGTCTTTATTGTGATTTTCATTTAGTTTTCTTGGGCTTTGGTGTGTTCGGCCCACCACTCCATTCTGGCTCTAGGGCCGCCTCCTCCTCCACCGCTTCAGCCAGGGGGCCTTGCAGACCCAGTGTGTTGAGGAAACCTGGCCCTTCACCGATGTCTTTTAGAGTAAGGGATCTCCCATTCCGTGTTACTTGTAACCCGAACGGGAAGGTCCAGCGGTATCTCACGTTGTTGTCCCGGAGTACTTTTGTCACAGGGAACAGAGAGCGACGTCTCGCAAGGGTAAGCGGGGACAAGTCTTGAAAGATTTGCATTTTATTGGACTCAAAGTCTACCGATGGCAAGGCTCTTGTCAGCCGTAGCACTGCCTCCCGCGTTGTGTAATAATGCAACCGGAGGATGATGTCTCTCGGTTGCTCATTCTGGGTCAGCCGGGAACGCAGGGCCCTATGACAGCGGTCCATTGTGAGGATTTCTTTAGTGCTGTCTGGCATCAGGGACTCCAGCCAGCGTGCAGTGAAGGCCTCACAATCCCCGATTTCCTCCGAGACTCCGCGTATCCTGATGTTGTTTCTTCTGTCGCGATTCTCTGCGTCCTCCTGCCGCTCTATTAGCTCGTCAATCTGTTTTTGCAGGTCCGCTGTTTTTTTCTCTGTCTTCTTCCCTGCTTTGATGGTAAGATCAACTTTAGTCTCCAGATCGTCTGTTCGGGTCCCTAACTTTGTGATCTCTCGCTTGACCTCTTTAATATCAGCTTGTAGAAGCTTTTTTAAGTCAGTATACAGTCGTGCGAAGTCGCAACGTCTGACTGGGAGTTGGGACTGACTGTTCGTGTCTTCATCATCTCCTTCCATTTCTGTATCAGTGTCCGCCATTTCTCTTGTTGGGGCACTTTCTGCTGCGCCTCCAAAGTAAGTCCGTACATCGGATAGCTTTTGCTTTTTCTGCCCCACCGGCTTCTTCGGAGCCATCCTGGGGTGTTTATACAGCTCTGGGTATAAATGTGAGGACCCGGTTTTATGTTTGGGGTAGTTTATTCGTTATATTCTAATAGCGCGGGACGGAGCTAGTCACTTATGCTTCCATACCCCGATCCTTCGCGCATACGCCCCCTAGATTGTATTTTTTATGTATTGTTGCTGGCATCGGTGGACATGGCCCTGCAGTATGCTGATGAGGATGCCATTCATATTGCCAGGGGTAAGTAGAATAGTTTTTATTTACTTATTTATGCTGGCTGGCTAATGTTTTGATTAATAATGGGCAAATAATCTATTATCCATATCTGGATAATAGTTATTTTGCACATTACTGTACTGTATGTGTTTGGGGGGAGGTGTATTTATTGAAATATAGGCTATTTTTTTTTTTTAAATACAGGAGTTGTACCGCAGGCCAGTGGGTATCCACGGGGACCACCTGAAGATCCCCAGAGGCCAACAGGGACCACCTGAGGACCCCCGGACATCTGCGGGGACCATCCAGGGACCCCAGTGTGGCCCCCAGACACCCACAGGGACCACCCAAGGGCCCACAGATACCCATGGGGAACACCAGAGGGTACTGAGACACCCATGGGGATGACATAGGGTTCCCCAGACACCCACGAGGACACCCTGGAGGCCCACAGAGCCTAGCGGGGTCCACCCAAGGGCCCCAAGACACCTGTGGAAACCACCTGGAGTGCTCTGTGGGGCCTGCGGACACCTGTGGGGACCCTACGGGGACCCCCGCCGGCCTGTAGTATTAATCCTGTGTGTAAAAAAATAAATAATGGTTTTATATGGGGGCACAGGGGGTGGATTGTGTATTGGTGGTTATTTAATTGTATTACTAGTGTAGATGAGCATGGGGTCTCCGGTGCAGAACCGCATTGTTTTCAAGTCCAGGACCCCTCTTCCCAAGCTACAGGCCCCGTTATAGGGTGCCGGTATCTCCTATGCATGTAAATGTTCCGCGTCCCATGACCGGGACATTTCAAAGCATAGGAGATACCGGCACCCCATAAACAGGGCCTGTATCTCAGGAAGCAAGGGGTCCCCGGACCTGAAAACAACATGGTTCTGCTCCGGAGACCCCCTGCTCATCTACACTAGTAATAAAATTAAAATTAAAATATTTTTATTTTGGGCAAGAGAGAGGTGGCTCTATCTCTGCCGCAGAATCAACTCGCCAGGTGAGCCCTTTTCGGGGGGCAGATCATCTTGGCGCGGGTACTTGCTATTTGTTGAAATGTTGCTATCACTGGTATTCAGGGCTTTCTGCATATTGTGATAGCACAAATGTAAAAAAGGGTGATTTAAAAACCTTGGCGATTTTTTCAATCGGACTTTACTGCATGAGCTCCATAGTCGGGATGCAGGCATAGGTCAAAGCAGGCAGCACAGATGCAAGGCTGGGGTCCCACACTGGGGTCGGCAACAGGGAGTTCATAGGCATGAGGACAGGTAACACAGCCAGAGCTGCAGACAAATAGGAACTAGGAACAGGACAAGTTTACTAGAACAGGGCTCAGGAACAGGAATTGACAGGATCCAGGAACACACGGAATAGAATACAATGCTCGGGACTAGGCTTGGAGTAGCTGGCTACTATTTAAGACCCTGTAGCAGATGAAGCCAATTACCCACTAAAGAAAGACGTTTGCCAGGAACCAACATGGCCACAACATCTACGTAAGCCAGAGTTTCCCAACTCCAGTCCTCATGGAACCCCAACAAGTCAGGTGTTAAGGATATCCCTGATCCAGCAAAGGTAGCTTAGTCAAAATGTCTGAGCTGCTGTTTTACCCACCTGTGCTGGAGCAGGGATATCATTAAGACCTGACTTGTTAGGTTCCCTAAGGACAGGAGATGGAAAACACTGACGTAAGCATAAATTCCAGAAAACCCAGACCAGAACCCTTATATTTGAATGTTGTGGGCATCTGTTCTTGAGTTTTGCACCTGCAACTATTTTTTATTAACATTTAGAATGCTTGTTTACTGTTTTTTGAGTATCAGACAATGATACAACAATTTTAGCAAGTCAGGGGGCTAACAATTATGTGGACCAGGTGCTGTGTGTAGGGGAAATTGGGAGCTGGGGAAGAATGCGCTGGCCTGCTAGGACAGTATATACTCCAAAGCCTGAGAATTGTTCTCTCCCCGGCAGATAGGTGTCCCCAACCTGAAATTGATCTCGAGGACTGGCATTTAGGTCCTAGCCCCATTGGTGAGGTTCTCATTGGTCAGTTTTGTATTTCCCCCACTCCCAGGCCCCGCTCCTCGGGCCATTCTTTGGCACTTGTTCAACCCTCTCTCTGGATTGGTCTATTCCAGATGCCCCTTTGCTTCGGATTGACTCAGTGGTTAAAGGACACTGCTGGTTGATCAGCACGCAGTTTTTAATGATTCCAAATGGAGGACAGGAAATTAAACAAGCCGACTGCTTTCCGAGCTCCACAGATGTTCCAGATTTGTCTTGTTGGCTAAAGAAGATCCTATCATTGACTGTGTCGACCTGGAGTAGTCTCCACTTGTCACTGGGAAACTAGGTATTCTTCCAGGACTTTCTGACATGGCACTCAGGGTAAGCTAGCTTTGGCAGAGCCCTGTACCTAGCAAGCTAGGAGTCCCCGTAAGTCCTTGTTTTGTGTAGTTATTGCTGTGCTCTTGTGTGTTGCTTACTGTGGGCTCTGGCCAAAAAATAAACATTTATTAACCTCTGTTTTCTGCTTGGTAATTGCAATGCTAGGTAATCTGGTCAACCCATTGGCAACACAGCCGTTATGCTTCTCTAAATAGAAGCCAACTGAACAGGTTAATTGTTCTTGGTTAATTGCTTTAAATGCTTAGAGTAATGTAGGTATTAGGGGTGACTATTTAACATTCTCTTTTAGATGAATAAAGTAATGGCTAAAATCTAGGTTCAGTGATGCTGCTTCTTTTTAGATTATATAAAGTATAACTGCCAATCTTTTACTATAGAAGTGCTGTACAGTATATATTTGCAAGTATAAAACAATGTGATGTAAAAATTAGAATGGCCACCCCATGAATAATGTACATTATTATGTCTTCATAAAAAAGAATTTCCTGAAACATTTTGCAATCATTTAAAAAAGTTGCTTCCACGTTTGAAATCAACCTACCATATACAGATGTTGCAAAGTGCCTTTTAACACACAATTTACCAGTAATGATGCCTTGAGCTACACAGCTTTACTGAGTATTTTGGTTTTGGATTATTATAAAATGTGAATTTGATTTGATTTACAATCAAGCAAAAAAAAATAAAATGATAATAATGTGGCTTATTATTACCAGAAATAACAGTAGAAAATACATAATGTGAGTGATAATTGGTGCTTATTTTGACCAAGAAATGACACTGTCCTATTTCAATTAACTGAGTTAACCCAACTGGAACTAAATTGGTGTAGAAGTATAAATATAATGTACAGGTAGTGTGAGAAGTTAGATGCTGATATAGTTTCTTGCCACCTGAATAAATAACATACACCAAGGTAAATAATGCTTTGTTCCCAATGTTTTCCTATGCTTACATTCTGGACACCATAATAACATTATTAAGGGGGGTTATTTATCACCCTCTGACAGGAAAATGTATACAATTAAGACCCTTCACCATATGTGATAAACCATATATATAGTGTATGTGGGCATTTGTATATACTGTAGGAAAGAATACAGACTGGAAAAGCAATGCTTATGTTAGTATAGACTGGAAAAGCAATGCTTATGTTAGTATAGATGTAACATCCGTAATGGAAATGATGAGTCACTAGTAGCAAAATACTTCAAGACACACAGGAATAATGACCCTTAACTGAAATTCTATACTTTAGAACAAGTTTGCAATACCCTTAGCAGAGGAGACATAGGCACGCAGACATTAAGATTCGGTAAACTAAAAATACGGTATTAGCACCAAAAAAGTGCCTTATTTTTATTGTGCATCAACGTTGCACTGACAAGAAGAAAGCACTTTTTATCGGATCCACTAAAACCAACAGATCCAAGAAAAAAACAGCCATAATACGCACTTGTAGGTAAAAATTGCCATACATCAAGTTCCGATATTTTTCAGAACGGGATGAACGACAGAAATACTGCAAATAATTTATCACCTAGTCCAGGCGTTAGTCCTGTGTATCCGACAGTATGTATATAATGGTCAACATACTGGCCATTGTATGCATAGGTAACATACTGTAATCTAAAGCAACCTGAAATAGTTGATAAAACAGTTATTAAAATCAATTACAGTAAATATTAACCCTTAGTAGCCCATGGGTAACCTAGTCATGGGTTTCCATTTCTAGCTAAACCCCAAAGGGGTACAAAGGGGTTAACAAATTCATAAAACTACACTACATAGCCCCTTTCCCACCTTAGTGCCTAAATTAATAAAGGAGCTAATCCCTCCTCCCCCCCCCCCCTTATGGCATAACTGGGTCAACTACCCTTACCCCCACTCCCTAACAATAAATGATAAGCCAGTAATACAAAAAATACATTAACAATATTAGAATACATCACCTTAATTACCTTAGTGGCTTACCACTAAAGTAATTAAAAGGGTTAACTTCTCCCACCAACCCCCCAGACATTCCCATGCCTAAACATTCCCCCTCCCGGGGGAAATACCCCTATTACCCACCTCTTCTATACTAATGCCCAAGATCCCAAATAGCCAAATGTGGCTAATAATGGTTTTGGGAATTAAAAAAAATTAAAATAGATTATATACACACACACACACACACACACACACACACACACACACACACACACACACACACACACACACACACACACACACACACACACACACACACACACACACACACACACACACACACACACACACACACACACACACACACACACACACACACACACTTTAAAATAATAATAATAACAACATTAAAATACATTTTACACATGAAACCATAGATTATCACTGGTTATAACTGGGGCCAGAATTGGGAGCCTAGATAGCAACATTGGAAATAAATTGTCATCTATTATAAAAAAATACATGAACAAAGTTAAAATACATAAATACACCCCCCCCCCCCATTCCTTATCGTAGTGGCCAACCGCTAAGGTAATTAAGGGGTTAACCACTCACTCCACCCCCCAGGGCAAATACCCCTAACACCCACCTCCCTTCTACCAAAACGAGCCTCCCCCTTACACACACACACACACACACACACACACACACACACACACACACACACACACACACACACACACACACACACACACACACACACACACACACGCGACTAATAGTCCTATTACAACTGTGGCTAATAGGATTTTTGCCCATTGTCCATTCTTCTCCTCACTTTTAAAGCTTTACACTCTTCTGCCCCTCCTTACATCTCAGCCTTAATCTCTCGTTATGCACCATCTAGACTCTTGCGTTCTTCTCAAGGATGTCTTCTTTCTACTCCCTTTGTATCTAAAGCCCTCTCCCACCTTAAATTTTTTTCACTGACTGCCCCACACCTCTGGAATGCCCTTCCCCTCAGTACCCGACTAGCACCCTCTCTATCCACCTTTAAGACCCACCTTAAGACACACTTGCTTAAAGAAGCATATGAATAGCACTGTGGATATTCTGAACACATGATACATTAAAGCTTGGTCCCCTGCACTTACCAGAACTCCCTTCTACTGTCTCTGTACGTTCTCCCTACCTACCAATTAGACTGTAAGCTCCTCGGGGCAGGGACTCCTCTTCCTTAATGTTACTTTTATTCCCATGATCTGTTATTTATATTATCTGTTATTTATTTGATTACCACATGTATTACTACTGTGAGGTGCTATGTACGTTAATGGCGCTATATAAAAAAAAAGCGGAGGGTTCAGAGCTCTACGGATTTAAAGAATTTATTATATCAAAATACACAACGTTTCAACCATCAAAAAGTGGTCTTTCTCAAGATCTTCACTTGAGAAAGACCACTTTTTGATGGTTGAAACGCTGTGTATTTTGATATAAGAAATAAATTCTTTAAATCCGTAGAGCCCTGAACCCTCCGTTTTTTTGCTGACTTTGGAGTCTGTCTTTCACAGGGGCTCCCCTGGATCAGGAGCACCGGTAACAGCAAGTATCAATTAGAGTTTTCAGTTTTTGGTGTGCAGCATTTATTTTGTTTTTTTGCTATATAAATAAAGACATACAATACAATACAATAAAAAGAAACATTAAACAAAATATACATTACAATAAATAATGACATAAGAAATTGGCACTGTGCCCACCTAACCACCTAGTCGTAACTCTATTCCTGGGCCCCAGGAAATCTGTCTGAGGCCCTGATTAGTGGGGAAGGCAAATGCTAAGTCCAGGGCAATCCGAGGTCATAAACAGATAAGGCAATATAGTTAGAAGGGTTTGGCAAAAGGCAGAGTCCAGTACAATCCAAGGTCATTCACAGAAAATCAGGCAGTAAATACTAAGTGTAACACCCTTTCCCCTATCCCTATGGGAAACAGCGGTAATTACAGTGCTGGTGCTTCCTGTTAGGCGTACAGAAGGCCTGGGCCTCTGCTCATAGGGAGGCTGGGGTGACTGTGTGTTCTCTATGGTGCAGCACCTTCACTTATGAAGATCTTGCAATGCAGGATGGCTCCTCATAGGAACTTGTATACCTTTAGGGCAGTGGTTCCCAATCTGTGCGCCCCGGCACCCTGGTGCGCCGCGGCTTGCCTAGAGGGGCGCCGCAATTATCCTCCCCACCATCCCTCCGATCATCACTCCCCACCATCACTCCTTCATGCCGGCCGGGCCGCAGTGGATTAGCTGCAGGCAGAGAGGAAGCCGGGGGCAGGGCTTTGTGCAGAGCACATGGTGAGTGTGTGTGTCTACCTCCCAGCTCCTGCTCCTCTGTCTGCGCGGTTTCCCGTCCCCTTCTGCCCCGGGTGATAGGAGAAGGTAGGGGGTGATAGGAGAAGGGAGAGGGAGGGGAGAGTTGTACATTTGCCTGCCCAGTGATTGTGTGCAGGGAGCTGCCTGCACGGATCTCATCCCCCACCAAACCACCCCCCCCTCACATCCGTCGCTGCCTCTGCTCTCCATTGCTCTTCAATGTGTGTATCTGTGTGTGTGTGTGTATTTGTGTGTGTGTGTGTATTTATTTGTGTGTGTGTGTGTGTATTTATTTGTGTGTGTGTGTGTGTGTGTATTTATTTGTGTGTGTGTGTGTGTGTATTTATTTGTGTGTGTATTTATTTGTGTGTGTGTGTGTGTGTATTTATTTGTGTGTGTGTTGTGACAAACGCCCCTCTTTTGTAGTGCTGACGTCTGTCTGGGTTCTTCCCGACACAGTCTTCTAGGGTTAATTATACAACAAACAGGATCATGCAAAGTATTATGCTGCTTAACTCAGGCTTCTGCCTGCTTTATTTTCATCCAAGTAAGGTACTGCAGCTTTAACATGTGAAGGTTAGAGGTACTCAGATACTTTCATTCAGCAGTTCACATATTTCAGTGTTACAATATTTCCCACACTGTTATTTCAAGAAATAAAACCAAAATCATATAAGCAAAATCCTATCCCTTTCAGGGATCTAACTACACATCAGAATTAGTCTCTCTAACAGCTGCTGGCCAACTAAACTGGTTCCCCAGCTTAAAACAATGCTCTTTCATTTAGGGACACAAGATACAGCACAGTCTTTTAGCAACAGCAGTAACCATTTGTTTTGTCTTATCTGTTCGTGGAGTCCAGGCAAATCCTCTGGTACTGTGATACGTGGAGGGGCCGTCAACCCCGATACTGGATGCAGGGGAGCAGCGATACCCCCAGCCTCCAGGCTCCAAGGAGAGAGAGTCAAATGCAAAACCTCTCTGCTCTAAATACCTATGCATGTGATTAGAAGAGCAGGTGAGGGAGAACTAGAGCCATTGTAATCTGTGGTCTGGATTTTCCATCCAGCTGCCTGAGTTAATGGGAAGCTGTGGAACGGATCATTTTTAGCTATTCCTGCACTTTCTGCTCTAAAATGGGGCAGAAAGCTGCCTAACATCTTTGGACTATGTCACATATCCCCCTCCCCAGCTCACACCTACTGGGGTGAGCGGCCATGGACCTCACTGGGGTGAGCGTCCTACCTGAAATGCTTGAGCTAACTGCTCAGTACAACATTAAGTATTTACATGACACGAATATGAACTTCATTATAAATTTACCAACCGAAAAGGGCATTTTTTTTTTTTCCCCATATTGTAAGCTACCAATATTTTTTCTCTTATACTACAGCCTTGTAATCTTAAGGGCCATCAACCCTGTATATTAATTTGTAGTTTAGCTACATTTTCAACACAGAGAACCAATATAACATTGTAATATTGACAAAATGCTTATTTGCATAGTTAAGTGTCCGTGACATAGTCCACACGTGTAATAAAAAAAATAAATCGGTCAGTTCCCCCAAACATATTTTTTTTTTTTTTTTTTTTTTTTGACTTCCAGTCTATTGCATCCTTTGACTTTATTTCATAGCCCGCTGCAACCTGCAAATGACTGGACTGTTTCTTTAGCTTCTGATGAGACCCTTGGACCAGATTCTCCTTGGCTCCACAGTGTGGTCCATTGGTGAGATATGGAACTATTCAGGCGCCGTGTTAACCTTCGTTGTTTTTTCTTTTCAATCTTTGATTTCCCTTTTGTGGCCATTACCAGGCCTTTGGGTTTTGGAGACCTAGTTGCCTCTGTACAAACGTAGTCCATATTAACCATGTCATCAGGATCTGTCAACAAGTTTGTTTTTTCAGGAACTGCCACCCACTTGGCTAAAACATCTTCTGTGTTGTCCTGGGTGTGTCCACTAGTTTGATAATCTTCTGGACAACGTAAATGAAATTGAGGATCTGGATTTTTGAATCCCAGATCAGGGAGTATATTCTCAGGAGGGTGCCTATCTGTTTCTGGAATAACAGCAGCACAATCAAAGTCAATTCTTTCTCCTTCCTCTTTGTCATCAGTGAGGGCATTGAGTTTACTTTCCCTGGTCTCCTTTTGTGACCGTGTCTCTTTTAGCCTTGGAATCTCTTTCTCCAACTTCATCTTTATAGCAAATCGTAATATTGCAACAGCATTGAAGATACACGTATAGGAACGTACAGCTTGCTTGGTTAGGAGGTAGGATTGATAGCCCGACTGAACCACTTTAGCCGCTTCTCCCATGTCCGTCATCTGTTTCAGAGCGAGGTTTAACTCTGTTTCATTTTCTCTATTCTTGACCTGCAGCTGCAGGTGCTCCTTCCGGGTCTTGTCCAGCTCCAGCTGCAGCCGGGCCCCCTCTTTTGCCGTGTGGTCCAGCTGCTTGTAGATATCGGCCATCTCGCTTTTATAGCGCAGTGTCAGGCAAACCACCTGACGGACGGACACCTCCTCTCTCTTGGCGCACTGTATCTCGCGCTCAGCCATCTGCTTCTGCAGCTCTTCAACCTGATCGTGCCAGACCTCCCTCAGGGTCTTCACCTCTTTCTGGTGCTTGCTCTGGGTTTCCATCAGCGCCTCCATTTTTTGGAGCTCTGCAGTTTGTGCCGCCTGGATCGCCGCTGATTCTGTATTCTGCAGTGCTTCCTGCATTTCTAACTTTTTCTGGATCAATTGCTTCTCCACTTTTTCTGCTTGGTGAAGCTTCTCATCACCTTCACTGATCTGGTCAGTCAAGTCTGAATTTTTCTGTGTCAGACTTACATTCTCTCTTTTTACAGTCTCTAAATTACTCAGGTTATTCTCGTAGGTTTTCTTCAATGTACACAGCTCTGTGCTGCGAGCGTAGACCTCATGGCGTGAGAGTTCCAGCTCTGCTTTAAGCGCGCTAGCCTCTTGCCGAGAAACCCCCAACTCTGTGATGAAGTTTTGCACATCTTTCTGGGACATCTCATAGCATAGTTTCCAGTCAGTTCTTGTTTTCTTTGATTCGCTTGGCTCTCTGCCTATGATGGTAGCAGTAGCCTTTGTCATCTCTAGGCGTGTCGTCATTCCTGGGACGATTGCGCCAGGCCCTATGGGCTGTTGCTCATCTCGGCGCCTTTCTGATGCATGTCCTGACAGCGCAGGTTCAAGTGGCTCGGTCACTACCCCTGTGACTTGAGGAACAGTTTTCTTTCTTTTTGCTTTATTAGCTCCAGAGATATCAGTTGTACTGGGCACACACTCACTGTTATCAGCTTCCACATCTTGCTTGCACTCACAGGGCGTTGCTTGCTTTTGCAGCTGTTTGTCTTTGAAAATTTTGGGGCACACATCTTCCATGTGACCTACTTCACGACAGGCCCCGCATACTAAATTCATCTGTGGGTACGGCTCTCCTCCAGGGTCGTGATCATAGTATGGCCTGAAGGGACACTGTTTTGTATGGTTACGTACATTACACAACAAACATTTCACGTCGGCCATTTTAGAAACCCGGCAGGGACAATTTGCTAGCTGCAATTTCACTCACTTCAGCAACTTACATACAGCACTTGCTAGCTGCAAATTCACTCACTTCAGCAAAAGGCATTAGCTTTACAAACAGCACTTGCTAGATGCAAAAAAAAATTTCTTCAGCAAAACATTTTGGTTTTCTGTTTGGGTTCAGGGTGCTATTGCATCCACACTTCGCACATTCTCTGTGTATGCTAGAAGCACAACTGATATACACAGTGGAACAGACTTCACTCATAGCCTCTGTATTTTACTTTAGCTGGGCGGCCATTTTAAACCCCCGCATTTATTTGCAAACCCACAGACTTTAGTGTCTGCCCGCATTCTCCACCATATGTGACAAACGCCCCTCTTTTGTAGTGCTGACGTCTGTCTGGGTTCTTCCCAACACAGTCTTCTAGGGTTAATTATACAACAAACAGGATCATGCAAAGTATTATGCTGCTTAACTCAGGCTTCTGCCTGCTTTATTTTCATCCAAGTAAGGTACTGCAGCTTTAACATGTGAAGGTTAGAGGTACTCAGATACTTTCATTCAGCAGTTCACATATTTCAGTGTTACAATATTTCCCACACTGTTATTTCAAGAAATAAAACCAAAATCATATAAGCAAAATCCTATCCCTTTCAGGGATCTAACTACACATCAGAATTAGTCTCTCTAACAGCTGCTGGCCAACTAAACTGGTTCCCCAGCTTAAAACAATGCTCTTTCATTTAGGGACACAAGATACAGCACAGTCTTTTAGCAACAGCAGTAACCATTTGTTTTGTCTTATCTGTTCGTGGAGTCCAGGCAAATCCTCTGGTACTGTGATACGTGGAGGGGCCGTCAACCCCGATACTGGATGCAGGGGAGCAGCGATACCCCCAGCCTCCAGGCTCCAAGGAGAGAGAGTCAAATGCAAAACCTCTCTGCTCTAAATACCTATGCATGTGATTAGAAGAGCAGGTGAGGGAGAACTAGAGCCATTGTAATCTGTGGTCTGGATTTTCCATCCAGCTGCCTGAGTTAATGGGAAGCTGTGGAAAGGATCATTTTTAGCTATTCCTGCACTTTCTGCTCTAAAATGGGGCAGAAAGCTGCCTAACATCTTTGGACTATGTCACAGTGTGTATTTATTTGTGTGTGTATTTATTTGTGTGTGTGTATTTAAATGTGTGTGTGTGTGTGTGTGTGTATTTATTTGTGTGTGTGTGTATTTATGTGTGTGTGTGTGTATTTATTTATTTATTTATTTATTTATGTGTGTGTGTGTATTTATTTGTGTGTGTGTGTATTTATTTGTGTGTGTGTGTATTTATTTGTGTGTGTATTTATTTGTGTGTGTGTGTGTATTTATTTGTGTGTGTGTATTTATTTGTGTGTGTGTGTGTGTGTGTGTGTGTGTGTGTGTGTGTGTGTGTGTGTGTGTGTGTGTGTGTGTGTGTGTGTGTGTGTGTGTGTGTGTGTGTGTGTGTGTGTGTGTGTGTGTGTGTGTGTGTGTGAGTGTGTGTGTGTGTGTGTGTGTGTGTGTTTGTGTGTGTGTGTGTATTTATGTGTGTGTGTATTTATTTGTGTGTGTGTGTGTGTGTGTGTATTTATTTGTGTGTGTGTATGTGTGTGTGTGTATTTATTTGTGTGTGTGTGTGTATTTATTTGTGTGTGTGTGTGTATTTATTTGTGTGTGTGTATATTTATTTGTGTGTGTGTGTGTGTGTGTGTGTGTGTGTGTGTGTGTGTGTGTGTGTGTGTGTGTGTGTGTGTGTGTGTGTGTGTGTGTATTTATGTGTGTGTGTGTGTGTGTGTATTTATTTGTGTATGTGTGTATTTATTTGTGTGTGTGTGTATTTATTTGTGTGTGTGTATTTATTTGTGTGTGCGTGTGAATTTATTTGTGTGTGTGTGTGTATTTATTTGTGTGTGTGTGTGTGTGTGTGTGTATTTATTTGTGTGTGTGTGTATTAATTTGTGTGTGTGTGTATTTATTTATTTGTGTGTGTGTGTATTTATTTGTGTGTGTGTGTGTGTGTGTGTGTGTTTGTGCAGGGAGCTGCCTGCACGGATTTCCTGCCTTTCCTCCCCTCTCCTCCACTCCCCTCTGTCTGAGAGAGAGGGTGTCTGTCTGCGAGAGAGAGAGTGTCTGTCTGCGAGAGAGAGAGAGAGTGTCTGTCTGCGAGAGAGAGAGAGTGTCTGTCTGTGAGAGAGAGAGAGTGTCTGTCTGCGAGAGAGAGAGAGTGTCTGTCTGCGAGAGAGTGTAAAAAAGCACTCGATGGCGCTCTACTCCACCACAGACAGTGATCAAATTAAATTGTGTATTCAAACAATGCTATATCTAAGTGAAAAGTGTACAGTGAAATACAAATTGTGTTAAATATAATAAGCAGTGATAAATACTATTAACAGTGAATAAAAGGCAAAAACAATTTATCACTCGACCCCGACAAAAGACTGTTCCAAAAGTCTTGCAGAAGTAGTATGAATGAAGTTCCAGGGGAGCGTCGCCGAGTGCCCAAAAAAGGAAAAAACAGTGGATAGTGTAATACTGTAAAACCAGTGAAAAATATATATATAAACGTGACAAAATCCTACTCACAAAAGTAGCAGGAACACGAGCATGTGAATCAAATATAAACTCTGTGATGTAGCCCGTTCCGGAGGTTTGGTATATGGGTCAGCACATCTTAAGAAAGCAGAAAACAGCCATAGTGTAGATAGAAATACAATTTATAAAATGTAAAAGACAATTGGAGGCTTACGGCTTTACGAGGAAAAACAGCATTGGGAATAGAGTCTCTGCTACAGCATAGCTCTTCTCGTGCAGTCTTCTTGCCACCGGCATCTGCGAACGTCACTTCCGGAATGTGACGTCACCGCTCACCGGAACTGCAGACCATGGAGAGAGAGTGTCTGTCTGCAAGAGAGAGAGAGTGTCTGTCTGCGAGAGAGAGAACGTGTCTGTCTGCGAGAGAGAGAGAGTGTCTGTCTGCGAGAGAGAGAGAGTGTCTGTCTGCGAGAGAGAGAGAGTGTCTGCGAGAGATAGAGTGTTTGTCTGCGAGAGAGAGAGAGTGTCTGTCTGTCTGCGAGAGAGAGAGAGTGTCTGTCTGCGAGAGAGAGAGTGTCTGTCTGAGAGAGAGAGAGAGAGAGAGAGTCTGTCTGAGAGAGAGAGTGTCTGTCTGAGAGAAAGAGTCTGTCTGAGAGAGAGAGAGAATCTGTCTGTGAGAGAGAGAGTGTCTGTGAGAGAGTCTGTCTGTGAGAGAGAGAGAGTCTGTCTGTGAGAGAGAGAGAGACTCTGTGTGTGAGAGAGAGAGTGTCTGTGTGTGAGAGAGAGAGAGTGTCTGTGTGTGAGAGAGATAGTGTCTGTGTGTGTGAGAGAGAGTGTCTGTGTGTGAGAGAGTGAGAGTGTGTGTCTGTCTGTGAGAGAGAGAGTGAGTGTGTGTGTGTCAGAGAGAGAGTGAGGTCTGAGAGAGAGAGTGAGGTCTGAGAGAGAGTGAGGTCTGAGAGAGTGAGGGCTGAGAGAGAGTGAGGTCTGAGAGAGAGTGAGGTCTGAGAGAGAGTGAGGTCTGAGGGAGAGTGAGGTCTGAGAGAGAGTGAGGTCTGAGAGAGAGTGAGGTCTGAGGGAGAGTGAGGTCTGAGAGAGAGTGAGGTCTGAGAGAGAGTGAGGTCTGAGGGAGAGTGAGGTCTGAGAGAGAGTGAGGTCTGAAAGAGAGTGAGGTCTGAGAGAGAGAGAGAGAGAGAGAGAGAGGTCTGAGAGAGAGAGAGAGAGAGAGAGAGAGGTCTGAGAGAGAGAGAGAGAGAGAGGTCTGAGAGAGAGATCTGAGAGAGAGGTCGAGAGGTCTGAGAGAGAGAGAGAGAGAGAGAGAGAGAGAGAGAGAGAGAGAGAGAGAGGTCTGAGAGAGAGAGAGGTCTGAGAGATAGAGAGAGGTCTGAGAGAGAGGTCTGAGAGAGTGAGGTCTGAGAGAGAGTGAGGTCTGAGAGAGAGTGAGGTCTGAGAGAGAGTGAGGTCTGAGAGAGAGAGGTCTGAGAGAGAGAGGTCTGAGAGAGAGTGAGGTCTGAGAGAGAGTGAGGTCTGAAAGAGAGTGAGGTCTGAGAGAGAGTGAGGTCTGAGAGAGAGAGAGAGGTCTGAGAGAGAGAGAGGTCTGAGAGAGAGAGAGAGGTCTGAGAGAGAGAGAGAGAGGCCTGAGAGAGAGAGGTCTGAGAGAGAGGTCTGAGAGAGAGGTCTGAGAGAGAGAGAGAGAGAGAGAGAGAGAGGTCTGAGAGAGAGAGAGAGAGAGAGAGAGGTCTGAGAGAGAGAGGTCTGAGAGAGAGAGAGGTCTGAGAGAGAGAGAGAGAGAGAGAGAGAGAGAGAGAGAGAGAGAGAGAGAGAGAGAGGTCTGAGAGAGAGAGGTCTGAGAGAGAGAGGTCTGAGAGAGAGAGAGGTCTGAGAGAGAGAGAGGTCTGAGAGAGAGAGGTCTGAGAGAGAGAGGTCTGAGAGAGAGAGAGAGAGAGAGAGAGGTCTGAGAGAGAGAGAGAGAGAGAGAGAGAGGTCTGAGAGAGAGAGAGGTCTGAGAGAGAGAGGTCTGAGAGAGAGGTCTGAGAGAGAGGTCTGAGAGAGAGAGAGAGAGGTATGAGAGAGAGAGAGAGAAAGAGAGAGAGAGATAGAGAGGTCTGATAGAGAGAGAGGTCTGAGAGAGAGAGAGGTCTGAGAGAGAGAAAGAGAGAGAGAGAGAGAGGTCTGAGAGAGAGAGGTCTGAGAGAGAGAGGTCTGAGAGAGAGGTCTGAGAGAGAGAGGTCTGAGAGAGAGAGAGAGAGGTCTGAGAGAGAGAGACAGAGAGAGGTCTGAGGGAGAGAGAGAGAGAGAGTGAGGTCTGAGGGAGAGAGAGAGAGAGTGAGGTCTAAGGGAGAGAGAGAGAGAGAGAGAGAGAGAGAGAGAGAGAGAGAGAGAGAGAGAGAGAGAGAGAGAGTGAGGTCTGAGGGAGAGAGAGAGAGAGTGAGGTCTGAGGGAGAGAGTGAGAGAGAGTGAGGTCTGAGGGAGAGAGAGAGAGTGAGGTCTGAGGGAGAGAGTGAGGTCATAGGGATAGAGTGAGGTCTGAGGGAGAGAGTGAGGTCTGAGAGAGAGAGTGAGGTCTGAGAGAGAGAGTGAGAGTGTGTGAGAGATGTGAGAGTGTGTGAGCGAGAGTGAGAGTGTGAGAGAGAGTGAGAGTGTGTGAGAGAGAGTGAGAGTGTGTGAGAGTGTCTGAGAGAGACACCAACTGCGCACTGCAACTGTTAGGTATGTATATATACCTTTGTTTTTACTTTGGGCGCCGCAGAAAAATCCTGATCGCCTTGGGGAGCCTTGAAAAAATCCTGATTGCCTTGGGGAGCCTTGAACCGAAAAAGTTTGGGAACCACTGCTTTAGGGTATACCCCAATAACACACTCACAACAAGGTATAATATACTCATTTTCTATGGTCCCACAGAAAGCCTCAAATAATACCCACAACACAATGCACAATAATAACAGTGGTAACACTGTCAAGGGGTAGCTAGCCCCAATATTACCTAGGGTGCTTGGGCACCTGTAACCCAGTGTCCAGCAAGTGACCCCTCCCAATGTGTGTGTGAGGGCAGCACTACCCTCTCCCTTGTGTTGGTGCACAATATCTTCCTGGTTTAAGGTCCAACCAGGCAATATTTCCAAGTGAAGACAAGAATAACAGCAGGATCCTACGGCGTAGGGTCTCTGACAACAAGCCCCTCACAACTTACGTCAAGATGCAGGCTGGTAACACAGGCCACTGTGGGAGCCTCTGTCTGCGTTCTAATGTATTTATCAGCTTTATTTTGTCATTGTTGTGAATGATGTAATTTGTATTTAGGTTATTTGTAAAGGCTTATTTCTGGTAGTTAGATTAGAATGATGGTGGTTACTTTAAATTAGAATTCGTTTGGCAATGGTTTGTCTTTAGGAATTTAATAGGGAATTGTATAATTGATTTGTATTGTATTGTAATTGTTTGAGGAAATTGATTAATTGATTGATGCTAATTGTATTAATGTTGCTTAGTTTCTATTTGATTTTCAGGATGGCATTGGTGGTTAGGGGACATTGTTCGTAGTATATTTTATTGTTACATATATTTTGCATAGTGTTACATGATGCACAGATTAATTGCATCATGTACACACTCAATGCAATTATGTGACATTTCATATACATTTGTGTAGCTGCTGGTTTGTTGGTTTATATTTACAATTGCTGCAGGATTTATTTTAACATGCAATGGTGATTTTAAATTAAGAATTCATGTTTTGATTTATGCATGATTTATGTGTTTCATAATGGGCAAATAATATATTATCCATATCTGGATAATAGTTATTTTGCACATTATTGTACTGTATGTGTTGGGGGGGGGGAGGGGGTGGATGTATGTAATTAATTTATAGGTCCGGTTTATTTTTTTTACATTCAGGGTTTGTTCCTTTGGTCTGCGTGAGACCTCTGGAGACCACCTGAGGTATCCTCGGGTATCTCACGGGTACCAGGCTGCGTGGTCCACGGGTGACACCTGCGGGGAACTACCGGTGGCCCCACATCTTTGGGGGCACCGCGGACTCGTAGTGTGCGGGGAACAACCGGTGGCCCCACATCTGTGGGGGCACCACGGACCCGTAGTGTGCGGGGAAGAACCGGTGGCCCCACATCCGTGGGGGCACCGTGGACCCGTAGTGAGCACCCATGGATCCCCAGACCCCCGTGGGAACCACCCGAGGCCCCTTAAACACCTGTGGGTCTGACCCAGGGCCCCCAGACATCCGCGGGCCTACCGTGGGGACCCAATTGTGGCCCACGGTGACCCGCGGAGACCACCTGGTGGGCCATGGCACCTGGCGGGACCCACCAACAGGCCTCCAGAATCTGTATGAAACAAGTTGCTGATAACCTGTAGGTCTGTGAGGTGACCCGTCAGGCCCACTGGGGACTCGCCTGGGCCGGGGGTATGAACCCTGTATGTAAAAGCATAAATCATGTATTTATGGGGGGGCACAAGGGGTGGGTTATGTATTTAATAAATAGAATTATGTTTATTGTGGGGCTGTGTATTGATTTTATTGTGGGTACTGGGGGTGGGGGAGAGGGGGTATTGGCCCCAAGGGTATGTGGGTAGGCCCCCCGCTGGGTAGTGGGTAAGGGTGGTTAGGCCTCATGGGGTGGGGGGTTAGTGGGGTTAACTAAGCTAAGTATGTAGGCCTCCCGAGTGGTGGGTGAGGGTGGGTTAACGCCTTAATGCCTGTAGCGGTTAATAACCGCTATGGTGATTAGGAGGTTAGGGGACATTACATTGGATGTTTTTATTCTTGTGTATGTCTTGCTGCATCGGAGGGGTCATGGGCAGGATGAAGATGAGGATGAAGACGGCCTTCATCGTGGATGCCTGTAAAAGGTAAGTGGAATATGTTTTTACTGTATTTATTGAATGTTATATGTATTTTAAATGGGCAAATGCATTATTATCCATATGTGGATAATAGTAATTTTGCCCATTACTGTACTATATGTGTTAGGGGGGTGTATTTAGTTATAAATATTGTTTATTATTTTTGGATGTGCAACATTGGTACCGCAGGCCCGCGGGTACCCCGGGACTCCCTCGGGGACCCCAGGATGGCCGTTGGGACCCCCGCACTCCCGCAGGGACCCCCACTTGGTGAGCCGGGGACCCCCGGATCCCCGTGGGGTCAGCCGGGGACACCCGCCGGCCTTTTGTATGGGTTTTGCGCATGCAAAAATGAAAATAATTATTTTTTCTAAGTCCAGCTTTTTTTGCGTCTACTCTGACGTGTTCTGATCAACGCAACTTTTGTCTACGCTAAGGTTGTGTTGCTTAGTGCATCCCGCTTAAGGGCAGAATTTAACGCAAACAGAGTTGCGAACGAGCAAAGTTGGACTTAGAAAAAATTCCAGAAAAAGTCATTTTTAGAGCGCAATGTGCCTGTTTGCGTTGCTTAGTGCATCGGGTTGAGCGCAAAAGCACGTTCTAAGAGCACTTTGCACTCTAAAAATGACTTAACGGAGCTTAGTGCATAACCCCCTGTATACCTTAAAAAGGAGGGCCTAACCTCCCACAAGCTGCTTAATAAGAAGTTACAGGTGGATTGGCTAAATAAATTAATCACATCCTAATAGTGGTGCCCACTGGAAACGTGCTGCTAGGAATTTAATTTGGCCCAACAGAAAATGTAAAACAAATATACATGTATATATTCACCACGCTTCTCCGTGAAAGGAGCATGCGGCTGGTGAAAAGATTGGCCATACATATGTGAAAAAACAGAAAGTGAATTCCTGCGCTTCTCCCATTGGTCTAACAATAAATGGGGAAATAAATCTACATAGTAAAACATCTTTTCACTTACATACTTACTACCGCTTTTGAAAATTTGTGTACCTAAAAATACAATACAATTAAATTGACATTGCATTGCCCCCTCCCCCCACCACCCACTATGTAATAAAAATAATAATAAAAGTACCTTAACTACCTTAGTGGCTAACTGCTAAGGTAATGACGTGGTTAAACTGAAGTACCTGGTTTGTTGGGGGTATAGGTGGTGGGTGAAGGGGGTAGTTGCCCCAGGGTGGTTGCTTAGGCCTATTGGATGGGTAACGGGAGGGGTTAATAGCCTTCATTACCTTAGTGGTAGTTAATGAAGTGGTTAACTCTTCCCTGTAGGCCTAACCACCCAACCTGGGGTAACTACCCCTTCGCCAACTCCCTCTACCCACAACAAACCAGGTACTTTGGTTTAACCCCTTCAATACCTTAATGGATAGCCGCTAAGATATTTAAGCTGCTTTTATTTTATTTTAATGACTTAGTATTGAAGCAGGGGGGCTCAGGAGCTGAACCACTTTAATTTCCACTCCAGGGATCCCCTGCTTCCCGTAATAAAGAGACCATTATTGGTGCCGTTATCTCCCTGCATGTTTAATTGTCCCGCTTCATATGACTGGGAAATTTAAACGCACAAGTGTTACCGGCACCCCATACCAGGCCTGTATCTCAGGAAACAGGTGGTTCCCGGGGCTGAAATTTATGCGGTTCAACTCCGGAGACACCCTGCTTCAATATTCTGTGATTAAAATGTAAATAAAAACAGTGTGATCGCCTGTAAGAGCTGAGCAGGGAGAGGGACTTCTTCTGTCTGCTCTCACTGTGCAGCTCTTCCAGACTGCAGCAACTTGGTAGGATGAACACAATGGGCGTCCCATTCAGAAGGAGGGATCCCCGCTGCTCTGCACTTGGCTTTTAATACATCATGTTTGGTCCTCAGTTCACCAGCACATGTGCAGGGTAGGTTGGATACAAGTCTGCTACAAGTCTGCTACATCTGTAGGCCCTATATATATATATATATATATATATATATATATATATATATATATATATATATATATATATATATATATATATATATATATATATGAACAACAAGAAGAGAAAGCGCCCGATCCTAGTGCAACATGAAAAATACACTTTTAATAAAAATAGATTAGGTCCAACATAAATGCACTCACAAACAAAAAATCAATAAAAGCATGTAATGAGTATACTCATTCGCCTCCGTGTGCTGCTATGGCGCCGTTGCTGTATGCTCTCTCTCAAGTAGGATGTCAGCTGCTTCTGCCGTCTTTACTGAGTGCAGGAACTGTGCATGCCTCTGGAGCCGTGACCCGGAAGTGTAACAGTCTCTTTGGTAAACCGGATGCCAGGATCGTGGATGTTTGTCCCCGTACAATGTAATAACGGGCGAGGTACTAAGTCCTTTTAAAGTCCACACCAGGAGATTATCCTGTACCTGTACCTTCGCTGGCTAGCCGCTCTCGTAGAGAATAGGGCCCCGGTCTTCCCGCAACCATCTAGTGGAGATCGCTATTGGGGCTCTAACCCGGAAGTGATGGCGTGCCCTCTAGCCAAACCGGATGTGTTTTAGCGAATGTATAGCCCCGCTGTTACCTACAGAGAACCGGCACGTTCCAAATGTCCTGGCCGTGTCCAGGCACAGCAGACAAAGTATAAAAGGCTGCGAATGAGTACTATAATAAAATCTGTTCTAAATACCAGTATAGAATCCTCCCTGGATTTAGAACAGATTTTATTATAGTACTCATTCGCAGCCTTTTATACTTTGTCTGCTGTGCCTGGACACGGCCAGGACATTTGGAACGTGCCGGTTCTCTGTAGGTAACAGCGGGGCTATACATTCGCTAAAACACATCCGGTTTGGCTAGAGGGCACGCCATCACTTCCGGGTTAGAGCCCCAATAGCGATCTCCACTAGATGGTTGCGGGAAGACCGGGGCCCTATTCTCTACGAGAGCGGCTAGCCAGCGAAGGTACAGGTACAGGATAATCTCCTGGTGTGGACTTTAAAAGGACTTAGTACCTCGCCCGTTATTACATTGTACGGGGACAAACATCCACGATCCTGGCATCCGGTTTACCAAAGAGACTGTTACACTTCCGGGTCACGGCTCCAGAGGCATGCACAGTTCCTGCACTCAGTAAAGACGGCAGAAGCAGCTGACATCCTACTTGAGAGAGAGCATACACAAACGGCGCCATAGCAGCACACGGAGGCGAATGAGTATACTCATTACATGCTTTTATTGATTTTTTGTTTGTGAGTGCATTTATGTTGGACCTAATCTATTTTTATTAAAAGTGTATTTTTCATGTTGCACTAGGATCGGCGCTTTCTATTCTTGTTGTTCACAGATTTATGGGAGGTCGTTGGTCCTTGTGGAGAGCTGCCAGATCCTATTTTTGAGCCCCTTTTTTCATATTTACATTTTTATATTTTTTTAAAATAATTTTTTTTTTTTTTTTGAAATTTTAAAAAAAATTTGCATTTTTTATTTTTATTTTTTTTAATTTATTTTAATCATTAAACAATCATTTGCTTTTCACATTTATACCACTATTATATATGTATTCTTAAGTATGCTTTATGGGTCTCAACTATTTTTGCTTTAATATACATTGGTCTAAAATCACATACATTTTTTATAGCATGTTCAGTGAATACCAGTATTAATTCAGCTATTGAAATTATATTCATTTAATGTATAGTCGATCATTTATGCTAATCTACAGTGCTTACTAGTACTTATACACTTATATCATTAGTACCTGTTGAGCGCAGTCATCTCTCTGTGTATATATATATATATATACACACACACACACACACACACACACACACACACACACACACACACACACACACACACACACACATACATATATATATATATATATATATATATATATATATATATATATATATATAGGAAAAACAAACAGAAAACAGGCGCACTCATAGTGTATTTAAAACCAGAGACTGAACATGAAACACAGACAGAGCTCAGTGCACATCCAGTGAAACTTATACACGGTACAGTGCCTAAATATATATGTATAGATATCTATTAAATAAAATGGTATTTTAGTTTAACATTTTTGCCAAAGTGTTGTAAGCCCCTGAGCCACTACATGGCAGACCACATCTCAAGGGTCCCTAACACTAATATAAATGTTTAATAACCTGTACATTACCAGGAAGAATGATTTATAATAAATCTGTCAAAATTAGTTGCATAGTTCTAAGTCTGATTGAAGCTTTTATTAACCTGTACATTACCAGGAAAAGCACTCTGTATTAGATTTGTCACAATCATACTGCAAGCAAGCAAGTTCCCCTGAGAGTGGGAGATGCTATGGAGTGAGCTTTTAACCATTTTAATAGATATCTATACATATATATTTAGGCACTGTACCGTGTATAAGTTTCACTGGATGTGCACTGAGCTCTGTCTGTGTTTCCTGTTCTGTCTCTGGTTTTAAATATACTGCTGCGACACACTTTATTCGAGCAAATACCCAGTATGTACCTGGCAGATACCTGGAATGCGCCGCTCCTCACCTCAGACAAGCCCCGTTGCGTTTGCCTTCCCAGCCATGGTTCATGCCTGGCTGACGGGCGGCTGATCTGTTAAATGATAATGATTAGGATTTAATAGGCTGCAATGCTTCGCGTGTCTACCAGATGGCATAAATTCATGAATTGTAATGCAGTATATATATATATACTGTGCAGTATTGCAGCCAGCGGGAATAAAATGCTTCAATCCCTGCCTGGAAAATAACGCAATGCACTCGGGCAGAAAACAGTCACAAACCTCAATACACCCGAGTATACCCGAATTCGTGGGACTAGCCGAGCTCGAATAAAGTGTGTCGCCAGTGTACAGTATATTGCCATGCTCAGTACCACTCCTCTGTGACACTTATATGCTTATATATATGTTGTGGTTATTTTGGGGGTTCAATATGAGCTTGTAGGTGTCCTGTATGTTTTACAGCACTCATAGTGTAGTAAGGTTAACAATTTTATATGGGACTGAAATAAAATATGAACTGCGCACTCACAAACGGATGAATTAAAATCGCCTGTATGAGATATTGTCTCAATCGCCAACAACTGTAGGAGGAACTCAGCTTGATCTCCGGAGAAGGTACTGTCCCGTCACTGTGCAGGGGGGGCCGGATGATTGCGGCAAATGCTCCGTGTATCGGAAGCAGGATGCATACACCTCTCTGTTGTTCAAATGTTCCTCTCACCATAGAGAACTTCCGGGTCAGCTTCGTCACTCATACCACTGTGAGTGTTGTAGTGCTAGTCAGTCCCGATTGCACAGGGATAGGCACTCTGTTTGTAAGCAATATTGCAAGTTCAATATAATGAATAAAATTAATAAATATACTCCAAATGATATGCCCTACGCATTTCGTCTTGTGGACTTCGTCAGGGGTTATATCTTCAAGGGAGTGGTGTTCCCATCAAATAGGTTGCAAAGACTCTGAAGGACAGTGTTCTGGGACTGGTATTTGTATCTTCTATTTTTTGGATTGCTATTATATTTGCTATTATATTTATTTTTTTGATTGCTATTTATTGTTTTTACATTTATTTCATTTTTTAAACTATATGTTTTTTAGTAGTTGATATTTACTATTGTGTTTATATATACTCCCCAACTTTTTTTGGTTTAATAGTTCATCACAGTCATTGCCTATTATATTTTGTCAGTTTAGTCATCATTAGGCGCCACTTCTTTGTCTCCTCTTTTTTTTGTATATATATATATATATATATATATATATATATATATATATATATATATACCAACTGTAAATATTACTGTATGCTCATTTGCATGTCTTAGACAGGTCTGCAAACCTGTCTTTCCCCATTATCGCCCAGCATACAGCGCTTCCACTGCAGCAAGGGATTCTGGGAAATGACATGCAAATGAGCACTCAGTGCCACCTTTTGTCTCAAGCTCGTATTACACAAGCAAATCCTCAAGCAAATGCATGCTGTTTTAAACACATCTTTTAGACAGAGGCTGGGATGAGATGCAAAGCCATTAAACCCACTCACAGACATGTTTCAACTTTTTCTTTTTTTTTTTAAGTTTTATTAACAATTCACGTAATTCCAACCAGTAATAAACAGAAAATATCACTATACATTCCTTACATTGCCAAAAAAAAACACAAAACACCACAATACCTAAGCATGAATTACTACCCAAGTCTACACATTTTGTACATTCTCCAAAACATATATTAACTTTTCAGAAGGGGAAAAAAAAAAACATAACTTTACGAAAAAACCCTATAACCAAAACATCATACAAAGATAAGAACCATATACTTCAAGATTCTTTCATTTAAAAAACAAAACCTTTCCTCTAATCTCAAGTGATGCGATCATCTGTTTTTATTTTTCCTCCATACATTCCAAACCTCTCTTATTTTCCTCTATCTGGACCCCAGACCTCACATTTTTTTCATACCCGTCCCTTGCCTCTTTCACGTCCCAATATCTCCGCCCAAATCCCCTCGCAATTCGATTGTGCAAATCCTCTACCTTTGTAAGCCCTACTTCATCCTTTCCCTTGGTGCTCCTCCCCTTACTATCTCCCGCAGAATTTTCCTCTTTTGCCTGTACACTCCCTTTTTTCCCTGCCTTTTCACCCTTTTGTTCCCACTTACTCCACTTACACTTCTCGATATTTTAGTTCCCTCCATGCTTATCTGACTTTTTTGTGAGGACAAGCTGTCATTCTTACTTTTCCTCTTTTCCCTCCTTTCTACTGTTTTAGCTTTAGTTCCCTCCATGCTTATCTGTTTTTTTTGTGGGGACGAGCTATTGCTCTCGCTACCCTCCTTCTCCCTCACCTCTTCCCTAGCCTCTTTTATTTGAACCCACTGCACATGCTTCTTTTTTAGTTCTTCATATTGCTCTTTTGTCAGCTGTTTTCTTTGGTACATCATTTTTTCTAATCTTTCTATTATCTGTTCCTCACTACTCCCCCCATGCTGCTTCCGAAAAATACCAACCCAAAATAGAACATCTCCCACTGCATCCTCAAAATGTTCCATTTTCTCTTTTAGGTTACTTTCCCTGATACTTTTCCAACTTTACCCTCTACCCCTTCCTCTTTAGGCTCCACTTTACTCTGGCTATCCTTATCTTCCTTTGTTTCAATCCCTTGCAGATTTTTACGCTTTTGAGCTTTTTTCCCTCCTATTTCCATTTCCTCCTCCAAGACATCTTGGGGACCTTCCCTCACCCTTTGTACATCTTGAAACTCCATTCTTTCTGCCCAGCTAGGTTCCACCACACTCAATGACCGTATATCCCCCTCCCCCACATCTTTCTGATGGACTGCTCCCGTCTCCTCCCCTCCCCCCACCTCCGGTTTCTGGGCCAAGGAGTCCAGGAAGAGATATTCCTCTTTTTTCTCCAAAATATCGCTTGTAGAACCCGCCAAAGTTTCTTCAATTTCTTCTCCTGAAGTTTCTCCTTGTAGAAACTCCGGGGTTTCCTCCAGTTCCAGTCCAGTCGCACTTTTTTGGGACTCGACAAGCCATTGCTGTGTGTCCTTCTTCTCCGCAATTGCGGCATACAGTCCCAACTTTGTAACACTCCTCCTTGGTATGTCCATATTTGTGACAATTCCTGCAATAAACAGGCTGGCCAGGGTAGTTTAAGAAGCTCCTTTCCCCACCAATGGCAAAACTTGCAGGCGGTTGCATAACTCCTCCTCCTCGTTCATGGTCAGGCTTAAAACGCACCCAAAAACGCTGTTTTCCATTAAAAAAGCCATAAGCGTTTCTTAACATTTCTCCTCCCCTTACCAGAGAACAATATCTCCTCAGGAAACACACTATGTCTTCCTTCTGTACAAAAGGATTATACATATGTACAATCAGCGGCTTGTCCTCCAGCATAAAGCTCGGGGCCACGCTGATTCCTACCAGCCTTGGATCCTCTTTCCTCTCACGGCACATTTCATAGATGTTCCAGCAATCCGCATCTGTATTCAGGGTCAGGTCATAAATGCCCTGCCTCGGGAAGTCTTGGAGGCAGTACACCTTCATCTCGTCCAGCTCCAGCATCTCTCCAAGGACTTTCTCCACCACATGTTGCAGTCTCACGCGGTCTCTCTCGGCTTCCTCGACCAGGAACCGGACTGTATTACTCATCCCACCGAAAGCCATCATCCGCCTTGAATAAGCTCAGGTGCGGCACCCTAATTGCAGCAGGTGGCTAAGCCCTTTCGGGCGATCCCACCAGGCAAAAACGCCGGCCCCTCAATTCCGCATTTGCTCGCTCAGAACCGCTCGCTCAGGATCACTCCTCTTAGCTCGAGATGGCGTGCCCCCACAAAAAGCAGCAGGAGTCTTTAGTCCCCGAAGGGACGATGACTCAAGGCCAAGGGGACACAGTCTCTGCTACACAGCTGTTTCGACCTTAATGGGTATCATCAGTGTGAGGTTGGTTGTAATGCCTAAGCTGGTTTTGAGAATATAGACAAGGTAATCACCACAATTATTAAGGTTATGGTGGGTAAAAAAAGTGACAAAACCCCTCCACAGTAAAGCATAAAGCAACTGTAAATATTACTGTACTCATTTGCATGTCTTAGACAGGTCTGCAACCCTGTCTTTCCCCATTATCGCCCAGCATACAGCGCTTCCACTGCAGCAAGGGATTCTGGGAAATTACATGCAAATGAGCACTCAGAGCCACCTTTTGTCTCAAGCTCGTATTACATATATACATATATATATATATATATATATATATATATATATATATATATATATATATGGACACACAGGTATAACCGCATCAAAAAACCTCAGAGAGTCACTACTGATCAAAAGCCAAAAATACGCCAAAATAAAGGCAGATGGCGGTGCTATTGGAAAAATTAATATAAACATACAAAAAAGACAGAAATCCCAATGAAAAGCACTCAGATCACGAAAAATATAATTTAAATGCAAAAGGGTTTATTAATCATGGACAGAAAAAACACATACATCATACTAAAAATAACATACATCTAAAAAACAATAACAGACGGGGAAAACACCGTCAAACTTTTTTTTATGGTACAATTAGCAATTTTGTGGGATTTGAGTTGACTGTGTTTTCCCCGTCTGGTATTGTTTTTTAGATGTATGTTATTTTTAGTAGGAAGAGGCTCGAGGGGGTATCGGACGGCACGGTAATCTACAATCTCACGGACCTCACACTTACCCCTGCTCAACTTAGTGTTCTACATAAAGGGTTAAGCTTTGTTCCCACAAATTCTCAAAAATGCTTCAATTGGGAGGTGGACATGTATAGGTTCAATCGCCAGCTCAGACTTAAGGTCTTTTTTATCAAGTTAGGCCAGCCTGAGGTTCGGTCTGATGTCAAGACCTTCAGAACCAAGAGCAAATTTGACCCGCAAACGGGCAATTCTAGTATTGCAGCATTCATGAATGTTCTGGACAAAGAGATTAGCAGCAGCATTAAAAAAACATCAAACCAGTTATCACAATATCACACGGGATGAGAAACTGGCCATTGACGCATTGAAGAACAACACAGATATCAACATCCGAGCTGCGGACAAAGGGGGCGGGATTGGGATCCTTAAATATGCCTACTACACGCAAGAGATAAAACAACAATTGGCAAATGCGATTCATTACAGACGCTTACCTGGGGACCCAATGGCGGAATACAAGAAGGAGATTGATTCGGTTATACAGATGGGGATCACTAACAGCTGGATTTCCGAAGAGACGGGTACGTTTCTTGTACAGGATTTTCAGGGGACAGTCCTGTATACTTTGCCCAAAATACACAAATCTCTGACTGCACCACCTGGCAGGCCTATCATCTCAGCCAGAGGGTCCCTATGCCATCCACTTTCCCAATTTGTGGACTTTTATCTCCAGCCAATGGTTCTGGGCATGAGTACCTATGTAAAGGACACCACGGACTTAATTTGGCAGATTAATGATATCCAAATGGAGACTACTGACTGCATCCTAGTAACCCTGGACGTTGGCAGCTTATACACCAACATCCCTCACAAGGAAGGTTTGGATGCTATCCGGGCTAAATTCAACGCCTATACACTGCACACCGGTCCACCTGTCGAGTACTTGTTGTTGCTTATAGAGATCATTCTTAACAAGAATTACTTTAGATTTGAGACGAGCCACTATTTACAACTGAGTGGCACCACCATGGGGTCCAACATGGCTCTGTCTTATGCTAATCTATACATGGACATCTATGAGCACACTCACATCTTGCACGATGCCCCCAATGCGCTTTTTGTTAAGAAGTACTTGCGCTATATAGATGATATCTTCATTCTGTGGGATACTGCTGCGGCACAGTTTATTCGAGCATTTGCCCGTTCTGTGCCGCAGCAGTAGCCTGGCGCGCGCCCGAGTGTGACGGGCGCACGCCGAAGCAGCGGAAGAGCGCCCTCCGATCGGGGCGCTCTCCCTACCGCTGCCGGGTCCGCCGGGTCCCCCGGAACCCCCTGCCGCTGTCCCGCGATCGCGGGACACCAGGGCTCCCTCGGGGAGCCCCTGGACACGCGTGCAGGGGGCGCACGCTCCCGATGACGCGTGACCGCGCGTCTATGACGCGCGGCACGCTGAGGGGCGGCCACTAGCAAGCCGGGAGATTTCCCGGCTTGCGGTACCGACCACACTTCAATAAAGTGTGTCGGTAGTGTAGCTCTGAGTCTGCTCTCCTGGAATCTATCCAATATTTGAACAATATTCCCTCAACAATTCGTTTTTCAGCGCAATTCAGCTCTAAGGAAATTACCTTCCTGGATACTACTGTATATAAGACAACCAATGGCCTGGCAACTCGGCTCTTTCAAAAGGATACGGATAGGAACACATTACTATACGTGACCAGTCATCATCCTGTGCCGCTTAAGCAAGGACTCCCCTTTTCCCAACTACTTCGGGTTAAAAGTATTACCAGCAACCCGGATGAAGTAGAGGCCGCACTTTTGGATATGGCGCTCCGTTTCCGCGAAAGGGGTTATAAGTCCAGTGACATACAGGATGCACTTATTAAAGTGAGGCAGATTGATAGAGAGAGACTCCTGCAACCACAAGTCAAGAACCCTACACAGGATCGCTGTCACTTTGTCAGTACTTTCTCGACAGCCTCAGGTTTATCAAGCGCAGTATTCGCAAAAACTGGCACATCTTGTCAAGTGACAATAGAATTGGCAACATCTGCAAGGATCCCCCTCTGCTATGCTACAAACGTGGGCGCAATTTGGGCGATATGTTGACGCAATCTGATCCAGTCACTAAATATGCCAGTACTAAGAGCTGGCTCTGCAGAAAACCAGGAGTTTACCGGATGGATGTACTAATTGTGTTTTTTTGCAAACCGGTACCAGTTTTTCGCATCCGCACAGTGGGGCACAAATTAAGATTAGACATTTCATGAACTGCGAGACACGTTTTGTCATGTATATGATCAGATGTCCCTACGGCCTCCATTATATTGGGAAAACGGCCAGGATGCTCAAAGAACGCCTTGCAATACATCGCTCTACTATTCGAAAAGCTTTATCAAGTCCTGACAACACTGAGTTTGCGTGCCTTCCTGTGGCCAGACATTTTAAGCTGCTTAAGCATCCCTTGGCAACTATGCGCTGCATGCCTATTTTTCATGTGCCTCCCCTGCATTGAGGAGGTGACAGGAATAAAATCCTGTTGCAGCAAGAGGCCAGATTAATTTATGAGTTGAGAATTATGGCACCCCTCGGTTTAAATGAAGATCTCAAGCTGGGTTGTTTTTTGCAATTGTTTTATTTGCCCTGCTCTGCTTTTTCTTCCATACCCCCTTGTGTTTTTTCCCGTTTTTCCTTCACTGTTTTTCACTTATTGCACTTCCAAGGTGTTCCCATGTCTATTTGTGTGTGGGACTGCTATGTCCAACTTTCTTTTTATGGTAACCCCATAATGTATTGGTAACCTATTTACTGCTGCGGCCAGCTTCACTCTAACGCTTACCCGTCTTGTCCCGCATCCTTCCCCTCCCCTCGCGACCTCTGGCTCCACTCTGCCCCTCTTCTCCGGGTCCCCCTCTGCTCCCACATCCCCCCTTACCCCGCCACCACCTTCGAGTGAACCCTGGGCACGCGCGCCACGCGCGCTAGCTCCCTGGCATGCGTGACCGCGCATCAGTGATGCGTGGCACGCGGCGGGACCCAGCCACGTCTGGACGCGGATTGCGGTGGCGGCCGCTGAAGACTCAGCTCGGCCGCCACTATATACTATAGGTTTCTTTTGTATTATACTCGGGCCATTTTTAGGCCATTTTTGGGGGGGTTAACCTCCAATGTTGGACATTGCTGTTTCTCTCTCATTTAGCTCACCTGTGTGTTCTGTCCTGCTAGTAGCTTAAGGGGTTACAGTGTTTTACTTGCTGGGCGGCACCCTTGCCTTTCCAGCTCTGTGGTTGGCCACTAGGATATCGAGCAGCTCAACTATTGACATTTGCATACACATGATGCCTACATGCAGAGCTGCTCGCATTTGACTGTCTGGCTGTCAGTACCTGCATTTGCCTTTCATTGGTCTGTTGGCCTGAGTAGGCGGTGCTCACACAGCTGTAGTTAATTTCATTGATTGTTTTTCATTTGGTGCAGGTGTGTTTTTAGTTACTGGTGGGGGTATATTAAGTGGTCTGGATTAGTCACTGGTTGCACTGCCCTGAGGAAGGTCCCACTCTGAGGACCGAAATGTTAAGGCTGCCCTGTGTTGTTAATACACTTTATTTACTTCATTATATTGCGGTGTGCTGTCTCTTTGTTACCTGGATTTCCCTGGTTACCCTGTATATATATCTATATATATCTATAGATACACATGTACGGTAGCCAATCAGAGTGTGGGAACTCCATCCCTACTCTGATTGGCTCTAGTATACCATGTGACAGAGGTTTGGGGGAGAAAGGATGTGACGTCATTGAAAGCCTGTCACATGGTACTAGAGCCATTCAGAGTAGGGAAGGAGTTCCCACGCTCTGATTGGCTACCGTACCATGTGTGGACGGCCATGTTTCTTTTAATGACGTCATCTTAAAGGCAATTGAAGCAAAGCCATTCTGATTGGCTGTGCTTTCAGTGCCTTTAAGTGACGTCATCATTTTTTTTATCGGCCAAAACACATGGTTTTCACGGCCCAATCAGGGCCGTGGCAACCATATGATGAAAATGTGACGTCATAGGCCTTTAAAAGCCTATGTCGTCTCATTTTGAAGCCAGCCGGCAAGGAGGAAGGACATCCTACAGAAGAAGAAGGCCAGGGCGAGGCCGAAGACGGGAAGAAGACCCCGGAAGAAGATAGAAAAAAGAAAAATACAGATGAATATGGATTAAAATTAGAAGACCCGTGGATTGATTTGGATTTTTAGTTTAATGTTTATTTTTTTGTATGGTTTATTATTTTATGGGTTCCTGTGCCTGGTGGTTTTGAACGTGAGTAACCAGTTCAACGGGAGTCGGTGGGGGCAAGTAATGGTAAGTGAACTAAAGAAATTTATTTAATTGAACTTGTTAATTTTTTTAAATTCTTTTCTTTACATGTTTATTTAATTATCTGTGGTATATCATTTCTTGCCACTGTATGTATGTATGTATGTCTAGAGATATATATACATACTGTACAGGGTAAGAAATGATAGTGTTTTAAAACCTTGTTTTGCTGTGTTTTTAATTATTTGGACTTTGCATGTATGCTTCAATATGTGTTTAAAGTCTTTCAAAATTACATAGATGTAATCGTTGCTATTGTATGTTGTTTTAGAGGTCAGGGGTAGCCTTCGTTGTTAATTGTTTATGCTTGTTGGTACTTATATATTTTCACAGGCTACATTGCTGAGTTGCAGGTTTGAATTTGTTAATTGTTTAATTGTTAGGGATGGAATGTAAATTGTTTAGGGATGGAATGTAAATTGTTTAGGGATGTCATTAATGAATGGTAATTAATTTATGTTTACCGGATTGGTTACAATAGTATATTTGTTTGGAGTTATTTGTATTTTGCTTGCAATGTTATTGTTAACATTCATTTGCAGAATGTATATGGTGCATAGATTGTATGCATCATATATTCAATGTAATGCAATGTGTTGATTGTGATTTGAGGTGTTTGATTGGCATTTGATCTTTTTGATTGTAATATCAGTTAGGATTATGAAAGGAAATTAATTGTATTGTAGTGTGTATTTATGGAGAACTGTTATTTTGAGTACAGTATGGTTTTGATAACCCTTCTACATTTATTTGTATATTGGTTCATCATGTGTGTGTGTACATATATATATATATATATATATATATATATATATATATATATATATATATATATATATATATATATATATATATATATATATGTATGTATGTATGTATGTATATATATATATATATGTATGTATGTATGTATGTATATATATATATATATATATATATATATATATATATATATATGTAACAGAGCGGATGGCACACAAATACAGATGAAGACAGGTGCTTAGTCCCATATGAATGAATATAATCAAAGGCTCCTTACCAGGCAGACCAGAGAATCCAGGGAATCCAAAGTAGGCACAGCAAGGAAGAGACAGCACACTTGTTAGCAAAAAGAATTGTACAGAGGCGGCACATTTTATTTGAGTGCGGCTAGCTCCGCAAGCCTGAGGATGCCCCGGAATGCTAGCCGCACTCCCTCGGCGTGCCGCGCGTCATCGACGCGCGGTCACGCGTCATCGGGTGCCTGCGCCCCCTGCACGCGCGTCCAGGGCTCCCAGAAGGAGCCCTGGTGTCCTGCGATGTGGGGGACGGCGGCAGGGGGTTCCGGGGGACCCGGCGGACCCGGAAGCGAGAAAGCCCCGATCGGAGGGCGCTCCTCCGTGTCTTCGGCGTGCGCCCGGCACCCTCTGGCGCGCGCCAGGTTACTGCTGCGGCCGAGAACGGGCAAATGCTCGAATAAACTCGGCCGCAGCAGTATTAGTAAAGCAGGCACAAAACACCAACGTTCCGGTCCTAAAAACAGGACCTTTATAAAGGTTGAACCGCATTGATTTGTGGCTCAGAGACCCCCTGCTCACTGTACACTATTATTAAAAATACATTAATGTTGCTTTGTTACCGTAGCACTTAGCCGCTAAGGTAAGGAATGATTGTGTATTGATATGTGTGTTTTATTTATACTGTAGATGTGCAGAGGGTCTCCGGAGCTGAACCGCTTTGGTTTTAGTTCCGGGGACCCCCTGCTTCCCGAGATACAGGCCCCTTTAGGGGGTGCCGGTATCCCTCTGCTTTCTTTACATTCCGCGGTCACGTGATCGTGACCTTTAAATGCAGAGGGATACCGGCACCTCATAAAGGGGCCTGTATCTCGGGAACCAGGGGGTCCCCGGACCTGAAACCAATGCGGTTCAGCTCCGGAGACCCCCTGCACATCTACACTATCAGTAAAAATGTATTTTAAATAATTTTTAATGTGCTGCTGTTTGCGCCGAGAGAGAAGCGGATCTCTCTCTGCTGAAAACACAACTCGCCAGGGGACGGCTTCTCGGCAGCTTCTCGCCAGGCAGCCGTCTCGCCACCGGTTACTAGCCATTTTATCAAATGGTGGTGGCGCATTCATTCGCCAGGGATTCGGCCCTCCCTGCATACAGCGAGGTTAACACTCCAAAAACCTGGCGAATTGAAACCCTGGCGAATGCCATTTTTCGGCCCTTTCTGTATAGGCCCCTTAGTCCTTTGGTTTTGGTGTCAAAGAGTCTTATCATTCTGAGTTCAAATGTTTTCCGTTCTTCGGTGCTTTTAAACATTCCATTGAGGATTTTGATTTTTAAATAATTTATGGAATGATCTGGTTGTGAGAAGTGATGTCCCACAGGTGAGCAGTATCTTCCTTCTTCGTGATGGAGTATAGAGTGTCTGTGCATATTCATTCTTCCTTGTAGTTTTTGTCTGGTTTCCCCAATGTAGCAACCTTGGTCACATTTGTTGCACTGAATCATATACACTATATTCCTGGATGTGCAGCTGTATGATCCTTTACCATTGAATGTTCTATGGTTGTGACTGGCTGTGGGATCTTGGCAAATATGTTTACAGAGTTTGCATATGTATGTATGTATGTATGTATGTATGTATGTATGTATGTATGTATATATATAGACATGTAGTGACCAGGAAGGTTCCTCTACGAGGACCGAAACGTTGGCGGCGCTGTGTTCACAATACACATTTTTTGGACTAATGTGCGGTGTGCTGTATTTTGTTATCAGGATTCCCTGGTCACTACATGTCTATATGCTCATTATGGGACAAGCATCTGCCTTCTGACTAACGTGAGTGCACTCTCCATACCAATGACTATATACAGCTCAACCCCGTTATAGCGCGATCCGCTATAACGCGGATCCGCTATAACGCGGTTTGAGCATGGACCCCGAATTTAACATTTTTATTTTTTTTTGCACACTGCACACTGCAAACTGCACAGCCCACTACACACACTACCAGCACACACTGCACATTGCACACCCCACTACACTGCACACTGCACACACTACCAGCACTCACTGCACACTGCACACTGCACACTGCACAGCCCACTACACACACTACCAGCACTCAATGCACACTGCACACTGCACTGCACAGCCCACTACACACACTACCAGCACACAGTACACTCTAACAGCACACAGTACACTCCACACTCTCACAGTACACAGCACACTCACAGCACACAGCACACAGCACACTCTCACAGCACACTGCATTTACAGCACACTGCACTCACAGCACACTGCACTCACAGCACACTGTACTCACAGCACACTGCACTCACAGCACACTGCACTCACAGTACACCGCACTCACACCACACTCACACCCCACCTCCCACTCCCCTCCCTAACTTTGAAGTTGGCTGCTGAGCTCGGAGCGGAGATGGCATCGGGAGGAAGAGGGGGGTGTCGGTAGGAAGGGGGGTGGTGTGGATGCCGGTACGGGGGGTAAGTGAGGAGCAGGCTGAGACTCGGAGGGCCGCGTAGGAGTGGTGTGTCAGAGACACACAGACTGAGGGCGGGAGCGGAGGGTCTCTGGATGCCGGTCGACGGGCCGGTAGGTGTGGGGGCCGGTAGGTTTGGGGGCCTTGGGGGGGAAGGAGGTGGATGCCGGTGGAGGGGAATGGATGCCGGTTGTGGGGGTGTGTGTAGGTAAGGAGCAGGCTGCGGCTGGACTCGGAGGGCCGCTGGTGGTGGGCCTGGTGGCTGCTGGGGGAAGTGTAGGGCTTCCGGCTCCCTCCTCTCTCCTCCCTCCTCCCGATCGGGCGCACGGGGTTGAGCTGTAAATATATATGTGTGTGTGTGTGTGTGTGTGTGTGTGTGTGTGTGTGTGTGTGTGTGTGTGTGTGTGTGTGTGTGTGTGTGTGTGTGTGTGTGTGTGTGTGTGTGTGTGTGTGTGTGTGTGTGTGAGTGTGTGTGTGTGTGTGTGTGTGTGTATAGAAATAATGATTTTTTTTTTTATAACTCTGTGCCCAGGATATACTTGAAAACGAGAGGTAACTCTCAATGTTTTACTTCCTGGTAAAACATTTTATAAATAAATAAATAATTATGAACTACAATACTAAATTGATTAAAAATATAATATAATTATCTCTTGTAAACTGCTTGGGTGTACTGTATGTATTGAATGTTCAAAAGAAAATGAACATTTGCAATAATATCCATTTTTGGTTACATATTATTAGACAAAGGTGAGTAGTACTTACAAATAGGTGCCATTTTCAAAGTATGATTTGCTCCAAAGGTTTTTGATTAGTTTTCTTTTGTTAATAGGATTCTAGCAGCAACAACGACAGCACAGCAATGGAAATGATTTAAATAAGCACTTTAAACAAATCTATTTATTGTCAAGTCTAACATTTTAAATAAACCTAGTGATAAAATATAATATGAAAATAGTATTAAAAGGCTTTTCACTAGTAAGTGGTCTTACTTATGTTTGATCTACTGTAGCTGCAATCATTTAACATTTTCCTACAGAGATAAAAAAAAAAAAAAAGTAACACAGTACTGGTAAGTAAATTTATGACACAGATGGTAAAAAGGGACTAATTTGTTAAATGCTTGTAGCAGCACCATGTACAGTAGAAAGCACTTTTAAGTGAATACTGCATTCTGTATTGTATGTGTTACCAAATCTGTTTATGTCATTTCATTCCTTATCTCTTATCTCTTATCTTCTCTTTTCATTTACAGGTGTGATGGGCTTCACATTTTACCGTAGTTACAGACCTGATTTTTCTATTAATTTAAATGAACACATTTATTTGTAAAAAAATATCCACCAATGAAAGATAATAAAGTGATCCAAAGAATAGTAATTGTGAAAACAGGACGTGAAGACTGACCACAAATAAATCAAAATATTGATGATACTGTACAAAAAATAAAAAAACATTTTCAAGAGCTGCAGAAAAAACAAATCTTGTAAAACAATTGACTTTCTCCTAATAACTTCAATATTTATAGGAAATGTTCAAAGTACAGTAGGTGTCCCTAAAGAAGTCATTATGTGTGTACAGTAAATGATGGCAGCTTAGTTAAGCGGATCCTAATAAAGGTTTTCAATAATCACAGGTGTAAAAATACTAATGTACATTCTTCTAAGCAGTGGAATATTTCCAAAATAATGACTGGACCAGTTAGACAGTGTCAGTACACTTAAACTAATATACAGTACAATAGATTCATCAGTAAAGAGCTCTCATTTTGGTCCCCTAAAATGTATCAAAACTTACAAAGGCCCAGATCCACAAAGCTGCATTAAGTCAGGGATCATAATGTCAAGTTATCAAAATTAATAATGGACGCTATGTTCCCTGAGGTTATTGCCACAAAGCTAATTACAGCTCAACCCCGTTATAGAGCGATCCGCTACAACGCAAATCTGCATATAACGCTGTCTGAGCGTGGCTCCCAAGATTTGAAAACCTCCATTTTGCTGCGCGAAAATTTTGCTGCATCTAGATCTCTCTCCTCTTTGGACCCACGACCTTTCATATGATATCTCAATTCTGTTCCTCTACACCATAGGGACTGTGTGATATCATAGACCTTAGAAACAAACTTAACATTTACATAGTACACTTTGCACTTTGCACTGTGGCAATGTGCTGTAGAGGATAAATATATTTATAGGGTCTGTCTTGTCACACCAAGCCTGTGGTAAAGTTAAGCATTGGTACCAGTATATGGAAGGTCCTGAGTTCGATTATATAAAATGTGTATTATTTAAAATGTATTAATGTTCAATTCCCACATGGTGTAGGTGTGTGTATGTGTTCGTTAGCAATAAAGCTTTCAATTGAATGTTTAAAAAATGTGTGTTGTGTGTTATATCATATGACCCTCCTCTGTGACACAGCACACAAGAGCTGACAGCTGCAGAGAGGAGAGCACGTGGACACATCCCTATGAAGTGAGGAGAGAGCTGACAGCAATGAGGAGAGATATCTAGGTGCCGGTAAATCCTCAGGCGCCAAAATGTTTACGCGATCCCGGTTATAACGTGGTCTCATTCTGTGGCCCGTAGGACCGAGTTATAACAGGGTTCAGCTGTATATGCAAAAACAACAGCCATTAGCTGTCTCATTAGTATATGATTAATGCAATGCCTTGCTTTAGGTTAAGGTGAGTAAAGATGGTCACATTTTCTCTTCGAAAACCACATGGATTGGGCAGTTCTTTAAGCCACAGAATTCCATGGATCAGTCTCAAAAAGTCAAATTCACAATTTGTTGGCCA
Organism: Ascaphus truei; assembly: GCF_040206685.1. Taxonomy (NCBI): domain Eukaryota; kingdom Metazoa; phylum Chordata; class Amphibia; order Anura; family Ascaphidae; genus Ascaphus; species Ascaphus truei. The sequence goes on along the minus strand of NC_134483.1, from coordinate 198,521,026 downwards.
TCACTGCAAATCTAAGTAGCACATTGGAAATCTGTGGTCGGATTTTTAAAAATCCAAACTCGGATTTGAAGACGATTTCCCTTTTAGGCATGCCTCCAGTTACATATTTATACACCCTCCAACTAAATTAGGGAGTGACGACTGTGCTGAAAAATGAGCACACCTGAGTTACCCTGGGGTAATTACCAAATAAATACAAAAACACAGCCGAAATACATATTAAACAAAACACCTCCAAAATACACATAACCCCCCAAATACTGCACCGACACACTTTATTCGAGCAAATACCCAGTATGTACCTGGCAGATACCTGGAATGCGCCGCTCCTCACCTCTGACAAGCCCCGTTGCGTTTGCCTTCCCAGCCTGGGTTCATGCCTGGCTGACGGGCGGCTGATCTGTTAAATGATAATGATTAGCATTTAATAGGCTGCAATGCTTCGCGTGTCTACCAGATGGCATAAATTCATGAATTGTAATGCAGTATATATATATATACTGTGCAGTATTGCAGCCAGCGGGAATAAAATGCTTAAATCCCTGCCTGGAAAATACCTCAATGCACTCGGGCAGAAAACAGTCACAAACCTCAATACACCCGGGTATACCCGAATTCGTGGGACTAGCCGAGCTCGAATAAAGTGTGTCGCCAGTGTACATATTAAAAAACATCCCCAAATACAAATAACCCCCCCAAACACATACACATACACACATACAAAATCCCCCCACACCCAAATACATATAAAAACACCCACCCATGAATACATATATAAAAAAAAACATCCATGAAATACATATAAAAAAAAACCATACCCCAAATACATATAAAAAGAAACTCACCCCCCAAATGCATATAACCCCCCCTAAATAAACTCACTTACTGTTCCACGCCAAGCTTCTGACGTCAGCACGTGCGCCAGTGTCAGAAGCTCAGCATGTGACAGTCATTGAGGGAGGCCCTGCAGCTGGGGGAGAGCTAGCCTGGCGGCAATGAGAGGACCAGCAGCAAGGCCCCTTGTAGCTACCAGGCCCAGGACACTTGTCCTGGCTCTCTTCCCTTTTTGGCGACCCTGCTCCTTGCCCCCCACATTTTGTAATATTTCATATGGGGGAGCGATACTCTCATATATCTGGGAGTCTACCTGTCCACTGCAGAGAACTTGGTCCCAGAAAACTTCAATGATCTTGAAAATGGGTCACCGGCTCGTCTGGGGTCATCGCATTATCAGTCAAAATTGCTTTCCCGCAGGGGAAGGACTGGTGATCAACCTGCTGGTGGCCAGTCAGCTGTGGCACCACCTGATATCCATGGGTGTGACCCCTCAATTCATCAGCAAGATCCAGAGCAAGTTGCTGGACTTTCTCTGGATGGGAAAGCATTGGTAGTAGTGTGTGTCCACTCCCAGATACACACTTTCCGGCTGCAATAGCAGCAAAGATACATATTTGCAGATCTGTCTCTACAGTGGTGCCAGCTGGTGACCAGTTTTTTTTGCCAGTGGCGCGATATAGGGTATGAGCGCAAACTGTTTATAATCAATCCTAAGGGGTTAGGTAGAAACCTCCCGTGCTACCGACATACTATCAGGACCTACATAGGGCCTGTAGCTTTCAAGGTGAGACTCCTGGAGTGGGTAGGACCATGGTGGTCAGAACAGTGGGGAGCAAGCAAGGATTGTTGGAGTCACAAGCAGGGTTCGGTGGCAGGCAGGAAGCAGGATCGTCGTGGTCACGGGCAGGGTTGGCAACAGGAAGGCAGGAGCAGAGCAGGGGAGCAGGATTGAGATTAGGGAGCAGGGACTTAGACTAGGAAGCAGGAACAGGACTGGGACTTGCTAGCAGGAAGCAGACTGGGGCAATCTAGTCCAATAACAACGGCCTTTAATATGAACAGGACTCAAAACAGGAACATAAACAGATCAGGGTAGAGGGAGTCCGGACACAAAACAAAAGCAAGGGAGGAACAGGAAACAGGAAACTAAAAGGATAGAGGAGAGGAGCAACAAGGAGACAGACAGAAGAATCCTAGAACAGACCAAAAACAGCAGCACACCCAGCAGACAGAGAAAGGAGCTAGGAGTGAGGGAGATCTAGGAAAATATATGTCAGGGCTATTTCCTGACAGTAGCATTGTCTCCATGACAAGAACGGCGGTAATGGGGGGTTGATTTCCTGTCCGAGCCCATGCTGTTCAATCTACCAGTGAGTGCTCGGATGTTTGATTCACCCTATATCTGTCACCAGCTAATCATGGCACGAGTGACGTGAGTCAATGATTTCCTGGACTCGCACACCTCTACTGCCCTCATCCCTCACGGTCTGATCCAAGAGTTTAAAGATCTCATTTCTCCCAACTCACACACCTTGATCGAGAAGGATATTGTAGACCGGAGAGACCTGACTACCTTTCACCCCCAGATCTCTGTATATTTATGTGGGACAAAAGCCATGGCAACCCCTTCAGGCTCTTCTCGTCCCAAACCTCAGCAGGTTAAAGGGGATATCCCTGACATATTTCCACGGCATACCGAGGAAAGGGCTGTACTCTCTCGTGCTCCAAACAGTGCACTACCTCACCTTTGTCGCCTTCCTCGATACCATCTGGAGGCGGTTACTATTAGCAAATAAGGGAATCTGAGATGGAGAGTCCTCCACGGTGCACTGAGCACAAGAGAGTACTTGGCCCATTTCATGGACTCATCTGCCACCTGCTCCTTTTGTGGTTAAAGGGAGTCCGTGTACCATATTTATTTTAGCTGTGACAGACTGCAGCCCCTCTTATCCACCTTGAGGTGCCTTCTCCTTCAGTTCGGCTGCACTTTTCTCCTTCTTTTTTTATTTTGGGAGCCCAGTGTCCTGGGACAATAGGCCTAGGGATCTCTTCATCAACCTGCTCCTGGCATTGGCTAAGATACTCATTTATAAGACCAGGAAGCAGTGTTTGGAAGGGTAGATCCCAATAAACATCATGGCCATGTTTTTGGCGCTGGTGCACTCCTTTATGTGGGCAGAGTACACATAGGCAGTGTCCACTGGAATAGTCTCAGAGTTTGCCTCCCAGGGGGCGTCAGGTGAGGTGCTCTGCTAGGTATCACCCTCTTTGTATTATTTTATACGAAACCTCCTTATTTCGTGCACATTTTATTTTTATTTGCAGCGCACTGATTACCGGTTTAGAGTAAGAGTAATAACGATTGTTAAAAAGCCATTTATAAGCTATTTCGAATGTTATCACAGCTTTGTGAATACAGTAGCTACACGTAAAATCGCTTGTAAAATGCACTTAAGAAGCGTTAAGGGCTCTATGCAGTAAGCGCCGAAAAAGTCCTCTCGCAAAGTGTTCCTTATCGGCATGATTTTGCCGATTTTCCCTCTCCGTATGCAATAAGTGCCGAATCCCTTCCGAATCAAGCCGAAAACATTTGTTCCCACTCTGGCGATGATTTGCCGATCACACACAGGTGTATCGGCGTGCATGGCGAGGTGGTGTTAGGTTCCCCAATGAAACTTCTTTCTGAATCTGCCAAAGCAAGCATGTTTTTGATTGAGCAGCCCATTTAAAGGCAGCGTGTATTTTAATTCATTCTCTGTGTTGTTGGGAGAGAGAGAGACACACAGAGCTGGGCGATTTGCATATTTCATATTAACAGAGAGAGCTGCTGTGTATTGTGATAGGTTTGTCCTGTGTTGTTTTGTTAACATCTTTGTGTTGTTTTCAGTTTGTAAGTGTTCAGTGCGATTGTGTTTAAATTTCTTTTCTGTTCTTTGTGAGTGCTATAGGTATGGCCGAAAGGCGTGGGAGGAGTGATGCTGGTGTGAGTGGTACTGGTAGTCATGTGAGTATGCGTCTGAGTAAACATAGGATTCAGGGGAGTGCTGTTGCTGCGAGTGTGACTGGTGTTGCTGGGAGTGCGAGTGGTGTTGCTGTGAGTGCGAGTGCTGGTGGTGGCTCTGTTGCTGGTGCTGCTGGGGTATCTTTTGCTGGTGGTGCTGGGGTGTCTGGTGGTGGGATGTTTGGTGGTGGGCCGCTTTTGGAGTCTCTTCTATTGGAAGAAGGAGAGTCCAGTCAGCAGCAGCCAAGCTCTGTGGCTGCACGTGGTCGGAAGAAATGTGTGGAGCGGCCACGTAATTCTCATTTCAATGATGAGGAAAACAGAGTTCTTGTCACAGGGATTTAGGAGCACTATGACTCTCTGTATGGGCATTTAGTAGGTAAGTCAATCTTTGCATTGATTGTTCAAAGACATTTTATCCTATCTCATGTGACATGTGTTAATATAAAACTATTAATCTCTAATTAATCAATTAAAGTTCATTGTTACACACATAATCCTTCATGCTTTATAACGACCATAACAATCAGTCAAAAAAGTCAAAAAAGTTTGCCAATATTCATACATTATTCATGCAAGCTTCCTTAGATTTGTATGTTTCCACATAAATGCTCATGTGGTACACATATTCAACCTAAACCAGCATGTTTGGTATCTCGTGGAACAAGTAGCAGTTTTGTAAAATGTTCGTCTTTCTATTAATTAGTAGGTCATATATTTTGTATGTATTTCAAGGGACCGCACGAATTGTCGGAAGAGGTTTGATGATATCAAGACGAATTTAAAGAAAAAAATCCAAGCACAACGGATGCATGCTTCTGCCACTGGAGGTGGGACGCCAGCACAAGCTCTAATGTTAACTCCATTGGAGGAGCAGATGCGTGAAAAATTTCTTCCTGTCGTCGTGGATGGTTTTCGAGGGGACAGAGATATCGGAATTTATTCATCTCAATTTCCACCAGGTGACAAATGTTACTGTACTACGCGTGTCGTATGTTACAGTTCTTATCTATTTTTCCGCTGCAACTTATATTTTGTTCCAAATATAAGCATACCTACATATATATCTGTATATATGTCTCTCTCTCTCTCTCTCTCTCTCTCTCTCTCTCTCTCTCTCTCTTTTTCTCTCTCCCCCATGCTGTCTCTCTCTTTCTCTCCCCCATTCTCTGTGTCTCTCTTTCTCTCCCCCATTCTCTGTGTCTCTCTTTCTCTCCCCCATTCTCTGTGTCTCTCTTTCTCTCCCCCCGATGCTGTGTCTCTCTCTTTCTCTCCCCTATGCTGTCTCTCTTTTTCTCTCATCCATTCTCTTTGTCTCTCTCTCTCCGCCCATGCTATGTCTCTCTCTCCCCCCATGCTGTCTCTCTAACCCCCATGTTGTGTCTCTCTCTCCCCCATGCTGTGTCTCTCTCCCCCCCATGCTGCATCTCTCTCTTTCTCTCTCCCCAGTCTGTCTCTCTCTCCCCCATGTTGTGTCTCTCTCTCCACCATGCTGTGTCCCCCCCATGCTGTCTCTCACTCCTCCCCTCCCCCTATCCCCCTATCCTCCCTCTCCCTCTCTCTCTTCACCCTATGCGGTGTGTGTGTGTGTCTCTCTCTCCCCATGCTCTATATATAGTTGTCCAAAAACAAAAATTATATATATATATTTTTTGAGCAAAAAGTGGCACTGCGTGCTCATTTGCATTTCATTTCCCAGAATCCCTTGCTGCAGTGGAAGTGCTGTATGCTGGGTGATAATGGTGAAATGTGGGGTTGCAGACCTGCCTAAGACATTCAGATGAGCATACAGTTGTATTTGCATATTTGCATATTTGCTTTCCTATGGAGGGTTTTTGTCACTTTTTTTACTCACCATAACTTAACTCAGTATTATGGTATATATATATATATATATATATATATATATATATATATATATATATATATATGCAAGAGAAAAAGAGAGGACCCCGCATCCACAAGACATATAAACACAGCTAAATACCGACACTGGAAAAATCCAAACTACAGTGATGTGTTGGTGGTGCTATAAGGGCAGTATAATAGAATGAGAGAGAAAAAGAAGGCCCTAAATAAAGCACTCTAGTATGTGTATTAGTACAAATCACATAAGGTTTATTAATAAGTTGTCACAGAACAAAAAATGGTTAAAACAAAGCACAGAAATGTTTAAAATACAGCATGGATCCCCTGTTCATTACAGAGCTAAACAACTCCTCAAAAAAGATACCCAAAATACACTCAGATAGTATTCTGAAACACCTGACAAAATGAACCTGGTGTGACACCCAACAGACTAAATAATCACGGCTAGGGCTATGTAATCGTCAGCAAAAGGTCAGATATGCCTACTATCCCCTATAGTGTAGGGTTTGTCTGAAGCGACAAAAAGTAGTAGGTAAGTGACAGCAGAGATACACAATACAGCCTGCAAAGCACATGTAAGTCTATAGCTGAGTAGAGTGATACATCACCTATGGTCTGGTGCAGTGTGGTCGGTACATGTAGGGGAGAACATGGAGGGGTGTTAGAGCATAGTAATGTTGCCCAGAGAGGGGACAAACCAGGGGATCCTGCCTGCTAGACCTGCTCCTACGCGTTTCGGCACACAGCCTTCTACTGGGAGTGGTGATGTAAGCAGGGTAACATGCAGGTTTAAGAAGGGAACTAATTGGGCTAGTGGGTGTGATCACCTGGCAAAAATCAAATTGACATAGATTATGCCAAGGACAAACAGGTGTGTGCTAAAGATGAGGCTGTATGAGTCAGTAATGGTCATAGGTTATCAGCCAATACAAAGTCTTATTGTGGGTACAATCCCACACCTCCAAAATAGTAAGTAATTACATGAATACCTGCCTGGTGAATCCAATGTGTGGCAATGGCAGAAAGCTTATCCTCAGGCTATAGCACATAACGCATCTCGGGGCCGCAGGTGTAATAAATTCACTATGATGGCATATTGTGTTCGAGGGCAGAAAACGGGCCTCCCATATGTTACTGCGCATGTCCGACACGTCATAACGTCGCGTCTGGCAAGGCAGGACGCCCTAAGCCTTGTAATGGGCACTTGTGAGGCAGAAAGTATCTATGGGCAGTTCACTGCGCATGCGCGGCTCTGAGTCTAGTGTGTCCGTGTATTCAGTAGGCTAGATGAGCCCTGCTTAGCGTCTCGCGCATGCGCGCCTGTGCATAATAGTTTCAAATGTAATTGGCAGTCAAAAGAGCACACATATCCGCTATCCACGATCGCACAGCGCCCACAAATTAGCTAATATAAACATATTGTACATGAGGATCGATCTAATGCGTTCAGAGTGCAAAAGAAACCTAAGGATTACAGTCTCATTAAATGTAGCCCCCAGAAGGGCAGCCAGGCAAATGATGGAGTGATCCGTATCACTGTGGAAGCCATAAGAATAAATGAAGCACATATTGCTTAAGGCATGACATATGGCTCCCAAAATTAACTATTAAAGGATGATATAGGAGTGATATTATATTGTACAGATATTATTTACAGGTAAGTACAGGTAAGTACATATAGGTATAATCCATACCTGTACATCAATAAATGTATGTACTTGTGCACAAATGGGATACAATGAGGGATAAACTTCCACATAACTGTAGACTAGCAGTATGATGGCACATACATGGTGGAAAGGAGTGATAGAGTTCTCCAATAAATCAATATTAGTGTATATGATATTGACATGTAAGTGGAAGTACATGAGCTCCAATGCACAAATTTGTGGGCGCTGTGCGATCGTGGATAGCGGATATGTGTGCTCTTTTGACTGCCAATTACATTTGAAACTATTATGCACAGGCACGCATGCGCGAGACGCTAAGCAGGGCACACTAGACTCAGAGCCGCGCATGCGCAGTGAACTGCCCATAGATACTTTCTGCCTCACAAGTGCCCATTACAAGGCTTAGGGCGTCCTGCCTTGCCAGACGCGACGTTATGACGTGTCGGACATGCGCAGTAACATATGGGAGGCCCGTTTTCTGCCCTCGAACACAATATGCCATCATAGTGAATTTATTACACCTGCGGCCCCGAGATGCGTTATGTGCTATAGCCTGAGGATAAGCTTTCTGCCATTGCCACACATTGGATTCACCAGGCAGGTATTCATGTAATTACTTACTATTTTGGAGGTGTGGGATTGTACCCACAATAAGACTTTGTATTGGCTGATAACCTATGACCATTACTGACTCATACAGCCTCATCTTTAGCACACACCTGTTTGTCCTTGGCATAATCTATGTCAATTTGATTTTTGCCAGGTGATCACACCCACTAGCCCAATTAGTTCCCTTCTTAAACCTGCATGTTACCCTGCTTACATCACCACTCCCAGTAGAAGGCTGTGTGCCGAAACGCGTAGGAGCAGGTCTAGCAGGCAGGATCCCCTGGTTTGTCCCCTCTCTGGGCAACATTACTATGCTCTAACACCCCTCCATGTTCTCCCCTACATGTACCGACCACACTGCACCAGACCATAGGTGATGTATCACTCTACTCAGCTATAGACTTACATGTGCTTTGCAGGCTGTATTGTGTATCTCTGCTGTCACTTACCTACTACTTTTTGTCGCTTCAGACAAACCCTACACTATAGGGGATAGTAGGCATATCTGACCTTTTGCTGACGATTACATAGCCCTAGCCGTGATTATTTAGTCTGTTGGGTGTCACACCAGGTTCATTTTGTCAGGTGTTTCAGAATACTATCTGAGTGTATTTTGGGTATCTTTTTTGAGGAGTTGTTTAGCTCTGTAATGAACAGGGGATCCATGCTGTATTTTAAACATTTCTGTGCTTTGTTTTAACCATTTTTTGTTCTGTGACAACTTATTAATAAACCTTATGTGATTTGTACTAATACACATACTAGAGTGCTTTATTTAGGGCCTTCTTTTTCTCTCTCATTCTATTATACTGCCCTTATAGCACCACCGACACATCACTGTAGTTTGGATTTTTCCAGTGTCGGTATTTAGCTGTGTTTATATGTCTTGTGGATGCGGGGTCCTCTCTTTTTCTCTTGCATACTATTACATATACTAACTTTGTTAGTTTCTAGACCCCAGCTCCCTTGATTGAGTGCTATCTAGCTCTTGAGTACACAGAACAGTTTTTTTTAATGGATTTTGTGGCTAGTGAGGAACGCCGTCGTGCGTACGCTAATGAGGCATTTAACATCAATACATCAGATATCCCTCAGACCCCTATTTCACAAACAATAGGGAGTGGTGATAAAATTAAAGTCTTAAAACAGCTATCTCAGAAACGGTTACGTTCATGGTGGAACAAGACCGCATTAGAGAAATACCTGTTGTACCAGTTTATACCCAGAGGCTTTAGGGTTCAAACGTTCCCCTCATTTGAGTTTGAAGATATTAAACTTAAACAACAGTGGGAGGAAAGCCTTAGTACCTGCTCCTTCGCCCTAATTAAAATACTGATAGAGCACGATCAGGCTCGTGTCAAAGAATTTACCCTACAAATTGATACAATTGAGAAAGAACTAACAGATACAGAAACAAATCAATTCAAGCGAATTGAAAAAGACCTTGACAAATTCGAGCAAGACCTTATTGCATTCAAAAAAAACAAATTTGAACGTGACCAAGAGGACTATAAAAATAATACTGTATATAAGTGGCACAGTGGGAGACGCACAAATAGAAATAAGAGTGCTAATAGAAAAACACATAACAAAAAAACCAACTCAGTTTCTATATCATCGGGGGTGTCTGCGTCTGATTTAGAATCGTCAGATGTTGAAAGCACTTCTTCTGTATCCCATTCAACAAATCGGTCACATTTTTTAGATACAGGTACAAAGCTTTCCACACTAGAAGGAGGACTAGGAGGGGAGCAAAGAGAGCTAAGGGGACGCACGATATCAACACAAAAACCCAAGTGAGTAACACCACCATGAATATGGATAATGAAATGACTATTATTAACTTGTCAAGCATTACTCTTACAGAAGATCAGGAAAAAGTGTTACGAAGAGGTCTCTCGTTTGCCCCAACAACCAGCATGGACCAATTTGAGTGGGTTAAAGATGTTAATTTATTTTGCAGAAAGCTTCTTTTGTACAAATTTTTTTCAAAGAACCGTGGAAGCAGTGATGAGAATATGGAGCAGTTACAACTGAATACACAAGAGCAAATACATCTTCAAGAACTGGAATCCCTATAAGATGACCAAGGTATAATACAGACAGAAGAAAAGGACATTTTATCACACTTGAAACCACAGTCGACCTTCTGCCCTCCATGGCAGATTTGTCCTCCAGTGGAAGTATTCCTGAAAATGGTCACGGAGGATTTCAAGAAAATATCTACTAAGATGGATGACGTAAACCTCACAAGATCAGAGTCTGTGGCGATCAAGGAATTGAAGGAGATGCGGGATATCGTCATCAAACCCAGCGACAAAGGCGGCAATATAGTCATCTGGCCAGAGGTGATGTATGAAAAAGAAGCTTACAAACAATTAAAAAATCATACATGTTATTCAGAAATTGCCTCAGACCCCACTATCCGCTATAAAGCTGAGATCGACCGCATATTGAGGTCAGCGGTATTAGACAACTATATCACTGAACGTAACAGTCAGGCCTTAATTACCAAATTTCCTAGAGTCCCCACGTTCTATTTGTTGCCGAAAGTGCACAAGGACCCGACCCACCCCCCAGGGAGGCCTATAGTATCAGGCATAGGTGGGTTATGCGAACCCATCTGCAGATTTATAGACTCTTTTCTGCAATGTTCAGTGGAGACTTTACCATCTTATATTCGAGATACCATGGACGTGTTGGCGCGCTTAGCCCACATCACAGTCGATGAGAATACTCTTCTGGCGACTTGTGATGTGGAGTCTTTATATACATGCATTGACCATGATGATGGTCTGCGCGCCACACGATTCTATCTGTCCATGCAGAACGTCTCCGCTGGACTGATGGACCTTATCCTGAAGTTATTGAGATTTATTCTCACTCATAATTACTTTATCTTCAGGAGTAGGTACTATCTGCAGAAAAGAGGTACTGCGATGGGGGCCACCTGCGCACCCTCCTATGCCAACCTCTTCCTGGGCTGGTGGGAACGGGAAGTTGTGTTCTCTGAGGATAACGTCATATTCACTCAACACGTGTTGTTGTGGTTGAGATACATCGATGATGTGCTGATCCTCTGGCGGGGCACTGCCGCGGGGTTTAGGGACTTCGTCGATGTTCTCAACCGCAACAACATGAACATCAAACTCACCTTCAGTTGTAGCAATACGCAGGTAGAATTTTTGGACCTTTACATTAATATAGGTCCCGATGGCACATTGCACACTGACATCTTTCGCAAAAAAACAGCCACAAATTCTATACTTCACGCATCCAGCTTCCACCCTGAACACCAAATCAGAGGTATCCCAAAAAGTGAATTTCTGCGACTCAGACGCAATGTTTCCTCAGAGAGAGACTTTTCCACAAGGGCAGGAGAGATGAGGGAAAGATTCAGTCAGCGAGGGTATAGTAAACGGAGTGTAGACAAGGGCTATAAATTAGCTCTAGCTACCCCCAGAGACACTTTATTGTACCCTAAAAGCAAAGCCCAAGCAGACTGTAAAATCCGCTTTATAGGTACTTATAACCGACAATGGTGCCAACTGCGTACTACACTTCAAAATCATTGGCATCGCTTTTGATCTCTCTTTCTCCTCCCGTTTTGTTTGTTGGAGAGATCACATATCAGAGTGCGTAAATCGCCCAACCTTAGAAACAAACTAGTGACCAGTCATTTTGTCCCTACCATACAAACAACTTTCCTCTCAACAGCAAAGAGAAAAAAGGGTTTCTATAAATGTAAAAATTGTTCTGCCTGTCGGTATATGTATCAGACAGAGGTATTCACTGACTCCTCCAAGACCCATACCTTTAAAATAAGAGACTGTCTGGGATGCAAATCTAAAGGCGTCATTTATTGTGTCATCTGCCCCTGCGGGCTCCCTTATATAGGGATGACAACCCGCGAAGTAAGGTTTAGAATACTTGAACATGTAAGAAACATCAAAAACGCCTCAAAAGACCTTCAGGCGTTTAAGAAAATCACCTCGGTAGCCCGACATTTCTTTGAGGCACACATGTCAGACTTCAACCTCTTACAAGCATTTGCGATTGAGAGGGTAAGTTTAGGACTCAGAGGAGGTGACTTAGAAAAGGCATTATTACGCAGGGAGTCGAGATGGATTGTACAGATGGACTCAATGATTCCCAGGGGTCTCAATGACTACCTGGGTTTCTCAATGTTTATATAGGCATTTCATTAGCATGTACTATTTCATACTGCCATCATCGTCCTATGAATGTTTTTGATATACCCCCTGGCCTTTTAAGTATATATTTAGTGATGAGAATCTCATACACTTCTCTCTCTCTCCCCTTCCCCGATCCCTGTTTTTATATTCACAGAGTCCTGGGTTTGCATATCATATGGCTGGTTCCCAACTACACACGACTCACATCGTCTCTCCGTTTGGACACTTCCACAAAGACTCTTGATTGTCCTGCTCGGCACTGCCACATACTCCACTTGAACCATCTAAGAGGGACATATTTCGGACTTATGCATCAGCATGATGTTTATCATCTTACGTCTCTATTTGAAGACGAACATCTGGCGTCATTACAACGAAATGAAAACCACACATCAGGTTCTTTCTTTCAAGTCTGGACGTTAATTTGTGCATTGGAGCTCATGTACTTCCACTTACATGTCAATATCATATACACTAATATTGATTTATTGGAGAACTCTATCACTCCTTTCCACCATGTATGTGCCATCATACTGCTAGTCTACAGTTATGTGGAAGTTTATCCCTCATTGTATCCCATTTGTGCACAAGTACATACATTTATTGATGTACAGGTATGGATTATACCTATATGTACTTACCTGTAAATAATATCTGTACAATATAATATCACTCCTATATCATCCTTTAATAGTTAATTTTGGGAGCCATATGTCATGCCTTAAGCAATATGTGCTTCATTTATTCTTATAGCTTCCACAGTGATACGGATCACTCCATCATTTGCCTGGCTGCCCTTCTGGGGGCTACATTTAATGAGACTGTAATCCTTAGGTTTCTTTTGCACTCTGAACGCATTAGATCGATCCTCATGTATAATATGTTTATATTAGCTAATCTGTGGGCGCTGTGCCATCGTGGATAGCGGATATGTGTGCTCTTTTGACTTCCAATTACATTTGAAACTATTATGCACAGGCGCGCATGCGCGAGACGCTAAGCAGGGCTCATCTAGCCTACTGAATACACGGACACACTAGACTCAGAGCCGCGCATGCGCAGTGAACTGCCCATAGATACTTTCTGCCTCACAAGTGCCCATTACAAGGCTTAGGGCGTCCTGCCTTGCCAGACGCGACGTTATGACGTCACGGACATGCGCAGTAACATATGGGAGGCCCGTTTTCTGCCCTCGAACACAATATGCCATCATAGTGAATTTATTACACCTGCGGCCCCGAGATGCGTTATGTGCTATAGCCTGAGGATAAGCTTTCTGCCATTGCCACACATTGGATTCACCAGGCAGGTATTCATGTAATTACTTACTATTTTGGAGGTGTGGGATTGTACCCACAATAAGACTTTGTATTGGCTGATAACCTATGACCATTACTGACTCATACAGCCTCATCTTTAGCACACACCTGTTTGTCCTTGGCATAATCTATGTCAATTTGATTTTTGCCAGGTGATCACACCCACTAGCCCAATTAGTTCCCTTCTTAAACCTGCATGTTACCCTGCTTACATCACCACTCCCAGTAGAAGGCTGTGTGCCGAAACGCGTAGGAGCAGGTCTAGCAGGCAGGATCCCCTGGTTTGTCCCCTCTCTGGGCAACATTACTATGCTCTAACACCCCTCCATGTTCTCCCCTACATGTACCGACCACACTGCACCAGACCATAGGTGATGTATCACTCTACTCAGCTATAGACTTACATGTGCTTTGCAGGCTGTATTGTGTATCTCTGCTGTCACTTACCTACTACTTTTTGTCGCTTCAGACAAACCCTACACTATAGGGCATAGTAGGCATATCTGACCTTTTGCTGACGATTACATAGCCCTAGCCGTGATTATTTAGTCTGTTGGGTGTCACACCAGGTTCATTTTGTCAGGTGTTTCAGAATACTATCTGAGTGTATTTTGGGTATCTTTTTTGAGGAGTTGTTTAGCTCTGTAATGAACAGGGGATCCATGCTGTATTTTAAACATTTCTGTGCTTTGTTTTAACCATTTTTTGTTCTGTGACAACTTATTAATAAACCTTATGTGATTTGTACTAATACACATACTAGAGTGCTTTATTTAGGGCCTTCTTTTTCTCTCTCATTCTTTTATATATATATATATATATATATATATATAATATCTACTGCTCCGACACACTTTATTCGAGCAAATACCCAGTATGTACCTGGCAGATACCTGGAATGCGCCACTCCTCACCTCAGACAAGCCCCGTTGCGTTTGCCTTCCCAGCCATGGTTCATGCCTGGCTGACGGGCGGCTGATCTGTTAAATGATAATGATTAGGATTTAATAGGCTGCAATGCTTCGCGTGTCTACCAGATGGCATAAATTCGTGAATTGTAATGCAGTATATATATATATACTGTGCAGTATTGCAGCCAGAGGGAATAAAATGCTTCAATCCCTGCCTGGAAAATAACGCAATGCACTCGGGCAGAAAACAGTCACAAACCTCAATACACCCGAGTATACCCGAATTCGTGGGACTAGCCGAGCTCGAATAAAGTGTGTCGCCAGTGTATGTGTGTTTGGAAACATGTATTGGCTCAGCTATCGTGGCTTACATCATTATGAGTCAACATACACCACTTGACCTGCATGAAGGGATTCTGTGTAATGATCTTCCAAATAACACACACTGCAACCTTCTACTTTACAAAGCATTCAACATCTTTCCCCTATAATTGAAAGCTGAATGTATGGTCTAATCTTTTTACAAACAATGGGTTTACATGCAAAACCACAAAGCACACCCGCAGTCATTCTTTGTCACAGTAATGTTTAACATCACTGTGTTCTTCGTTATACTGTGTCTGTGCACACAAATGCATAATTCACTATTTCATGTATGTGTCGATCCATATATATATATAATATATATATATATATATTTGTGATAATCTATGTTACACCTATAAACAGGCCCTTACTGCGTAATAAAGTCTTGCATGGAATATTGTCAATTGAAAGGCGAACATGAATAATTTTCACAAACAAATTCCGTTATGTATTATGAAAGCTCTTTTTCGCTTCATGTAGTATACAGTAATGTGAGCATAAATAGGAACATGTACCATATGGTATTTAATTGTGTTCATATGTAGCTCACTTCATATTTGTATTTCACTCATGTACCGGTGTGTGAAACCAGCTGCAATTAATATGTGATCACAGCATAGAGGTGAACAGAGGGGGTGGTGTCATGGTAGGGTCATGGTAGGGTCAAGTCTTGTGGGAGGGCTTACAGGTGGTAGAAGCAGCTAAGAGGTCATGGTGGTGTCAAGTGTTGGGGGAGGGACTACAGTTGTTAGAAGCTGACAAGGTGAAAAGAAGTTCATCACATTCATTAGAAATGATAATTATCTTACTACTTTCAACCACCAGTCCACGATATATTAAAATGTACGTTAGTCATTCGTTCAGTTATATATTATTGTAACATTATAGATATGCCACCTTCTCACACCAGTACCATCTGTGAGCGACACACTGCAAGTGTTGTTGAGTGTCAGCCACATTGAGCGCTACACCTGCTTCTCTTAAATGTTCTGACAGATCTCTAAAAACATTCATACACATTTCCACAACTAGGTGCTGAATTATAAGCAGAGTCAACTTTGCTTTCATGGTAGTGATGTACATTATTGTAGCTATATTAATACCCAACATATGCAGTGTATGTACAACAAACCAGTTAATTTTATAACGCATTCCTGCATGAACATTGTATGTATGTTGTATAGTGTTTAAAAGAAATGTGACGATTAGTTTCACATGTACATTTATGTTAAGATGGATAATATACAGATTGCCCTAACCATAGAATTGTGATTTCGTTACGGGATGCTGATATTTAGCTATAAGTACTCCCACTACAGATACTTAATGTTAATTATGTACACATGACAATGAAATTCTGATGTTATTCTTCTATATAGTTGGTCCGGCAGGTCCTGTGTCACCTGTGACACGTGACACTGAACACGTCTCGTCACCTGTCTCATCAAGGTCATCATCAAGAATGGAAGGTGAGTGTATGAGGTGCAGCCCATATAATGTGTACATTGGAAGCATTTCATTTGCCATTCAAAATACATGCCTTTCACATGTAATGAACTTCAGATCAGTTATTGACACAGGAGATGTAGTGTTTCATGACAACATGTATTGTGTCTGTTTTCAAGTATCATCTAGGAGTTGTGATGTTACAACAAACTTTAATTCATTCTTCTTTCACACTGAGTCGAAACATCATTGTTGCTTCAAGCATCATCTTTTAATTGGACACAAATAATAAATTATGGAAACATGTTATGTGTTCCACTATGAGAACAACTATCATTATAGTCATAAAAAAGTGAAAGTTCCATGCCAGTTCAAAATGTCTTTATTTATTTGTAGAACCAGATGTTGCCGCTCAAGGACAAATTCACTCAAGTGACCATAAAGATGTTGACACTCCTGGATTAACACAGTATTCAAGTCCTCCTGCTCGTGACACCTACTCAGTTATTGCAGCTTCTGAAGTACGAATCTTGGGTGAAGAAAATCATCGCCATTCAGAAATGATGTCAAGTAGTATGGAAGTTTAAAAAGGAAGTTCAAAAAGAAGTGGAAAAAGTGGACACAATCTACTGCTTCTGATTCCTGCATTTGAACTACGCTGGAAAGGAGGTTATCATCCCACACTGCACATCTCAACACATTGCTATTGCTGTGATGCCACCTTTACTTTTTATATTTACTGTAACCTCACTTATTTTCAAATTATGCACTTCCTTCCACCAGCCTCATCATGTCTCTAACTCTATTCATATTTCGCCATCTCTCCTTACTTCACCACTTCTCAGTTCACATGAACTCCTCTCTTACCTGCGCCCTCTGTCACCACACAGCTATACCTCCTGCACTAAAACACACCCCTACAAATCATCCTCACACATCCTCTTTCTATCCATGCTTCTCCTCCTTGCTTCTGGGGATATCTCTCCCAATCATGGTCCCTGCCTTATTTCTACTTGCTCTCGTCCTCGCCTTCCACATGCAACTTCTACTCCTTCTGGTGTAAACCCCTCTAACCTCATACCCATCCCCTGCCACCCTCCCTCCTCTCTCCCTTTCCCCTGTGCCCTTTGGAATGCTCGCTCCCTCTCTAACAAGTTCCTCTCTGTGCATTACTTCTTTCTCTCTCACTCCCTGCTTCTCTTTGCTATAACTGAGACCTGGCTCACTCAGTCTGACTCTGCTCTGGAAGCTGCCCTCTCCTATGGTGGCCTTTCCTTCTCCCACACTCCACGCCCTGGTGGCAGGGGTGGAGGCGTGGGGCTCCTGCTCTCCTCTCTCTGCCATTACAGAACAGTTTCTATTCCCCCCTCTCTTGCTTTTCCCTCCTTCAAGGCTCACACAGTCCAGATCTTCTCTCCTCTCCCGGTCCATGTGGCGGTCATCTATCGCCCACCTTCCTCTTCTCATCCCCCTTCTGCCTTTCTCTCTCACTTTGAATCCTGGCTCACTTTCTTTCTCTCCTCAGACTCCCCTGTTCTTCTCCTTGGGGACTTCAACTGCCACATTGATGACCCCTCTCTCCCTTGGGCTTCCCGCTTTCTTTCTCTAACCTCTTCTTTTGGCCTTCAACAGTGGACTGCAGCCAGCACCCACAAGGATGGCCACTACTTAGACCTGGTTTTCACTAAAAACTTCTCTCTCTCTGATTTCTCCATTTCCCCTTTTCCTCTCTCTGACCATCACCTCATCTCATTTTCTCTCTCTCGCTTCTCTCCATCTCCATCTCCATCTCGCCCTCGTTTTTGCAGAAACCTGCGCTCTATTAACCTCCCAGCTCTTGATTCCACTTTACGCTCCTCCCTCTCCTCTCTCAGTACTGCTTCAGACCCTAACAACCTGGTTAGGAACTACAACTCTGCCTTATCTTCCTCTCTTGATCTTCATGCCCCACTTTCTCTCTGCCGTCCTCGCCCTTCTAACCCCAGACCCTGGCTAAACTCCCACACACGCATGCTGCGTTCCTCCACTCGTTCCTCTGAACGCCTCTGGAGGAAATCTCATACGCTCGCAGACTTCATTCACTACAAATTTATGCTATCCTGTTTCAACTAAACAAACCTACTTTTCATCACTAATCAACACACACAAGTCTAACCCACGCCGTCTCTTTTCTGTCTTTGACTCTCTACTCAGACCACCCTCAGCTGCCTCCTCTTCTTCCTCCATCTCACCTCAGGACTTTGCTGACTTTTTTAAGAAAAAGGTGGAGTCCATACGGCAGAACATCCCATCTGTTACCTCCTCCAATCCCACAATGCTTCCCAACTCTCCTCCTGTCTTTCTTGACTCTTTTTCTGCTATCTCGGAGGAGGATGTATCACTGCTGATCTCCTCTTCTCCCTCTACCACTTGCCCTCTTGATCCCAAACCCTCCCATCTCCTAAAACCTCTTGCTCCTTCTATAATCCCTATGCTCACACAGATCTTTAACTCTTCCCTCTACTCTGGTACCTTTCCTTCATCCTTCAAGCATGCAACCGTTATACCATTACTCAAAAACAGCAAGCTTGACCCTACCTGTCCTTCTAACTATCGACCTGTCTCCCTCCTGCCTTTTGCCTCCAAACTCCTTGAACGTCTTGTATTCTCTCGATTGCTACACTTTCTCAACACCTATTCTGTACTAGACCCTCTACAATCTGGATTCCGCACTGCTCACTCTACTGAAACAGCCCTCACTAAAATAACTGACGACCTCCACGCTGCCAAAGACAGAGGTCATTACACTCTGCTCATATTACTCGACCTCTCTGCAGCATTCGACACCGTGGACCACCCTCTTCTCCTTCACATTCTCCATACTCTTGGTATTCGGAACAAAGCTTTATCCTGGATCTCCTCTTACCTCTCCCATCGTACCTTCAGTGTCTCTTTTGCTAACACCTCCTCCTCCTCTATTGATCTCTCTGTGGGGGTACCCCAGGGCTCTGTCCTGGGACCCCTTCTCTTTTCTCTCTACACACTCTCTCTAGGTGACCTAATCACATCTTTTGGGTTTAAATATCACCTCTATGCTGACGACACACAAATTTACCTTTCAACCCCTGACCTTACACCTGCTATACAGACCAAAGTTTCTGAATGCCTCTCTGGAATATCATCCTGGATGGCCATCCGCCGACTGAAACTTAACATAGCAAAAACAGAGCTCCTTATACTACCTCCCAAACCTGGCCCTACTACATCCTTCCACATTGCTATTGGAAATACGATCATTCACCCAGTAGCCCAAGCACGCTGCCTAGGGGTCACACTTGATTCCTCTCTCTCATTCTCCTCTCATATTCAAAATGTTTCTAAAACTTGTCGCTTTTTCCTCCGCAATATCACAAAGATACGCCCTTTCCTCTGTTACTCAACTGCCAAAACTCTGACTCAGGCCCTCATTCTCTCACGTCTCGATTACTGCAACCTCCTGCTGTCCGGCCTTCCTACCTCTCACCTGTCTCCCCTACAATCTATCCTAAACTCTGCTGCCAGAATCACTCTACTCTTTCCTAAATCTGTCTCAGCGTCTCCCTAATCTTCACTAAATTAATTTGTGTAGTGTTGTTGTTTACTGCAGACTCTTTCATGCATAGTGTATGTATGATCATGTACAGATGCTTGCAAACATTCAAGTATGTCCTTGTACACATGAATGTTTATAAATGCTCACTGACTGAATGAGTGAAGGCATATTTTATAACATATGAATATCTATTAATCATCAGTTTATTAATGTTAATACATTATTACACACTTGGCATGTTATTGGAAGATGACAATCACTTAGCTCTTGTTCAGTATGAGATGTATCTGGTTTATTTTTGTAATGTAGATGGTCATTTCATGCTAATATTATGTACATACAACTTTATGTAAGTACCCATATAACAGCATACATTTTAATGTTATGTTTTCTTGTGTCTTAACTCTGTAAGACATTACTTACCTTAATCTTCATTCATAGTTCATAATGTTGCATGTGATCATGTATGATTTTTGGTTACAATAACAGATCTGTAAGTGTGTATAAATATATCTGTAGTCTATCTCTGTATCTCTATCTATATGTGTATACACACACACATTGTCTATGTGTGTGTGTGTGTGTGTGTGTGTGTGTGTGTGTGTGTGTGTGTGTGTGTGTGTGTGTGTGTGTGTGTGTGTGTGTGTGTGTGTGTGTGTGTGTGTGTGTGTGTGTATATATATTGTGACAAACAGCTTACTCCGGGGCTCCGCCGTTTGTCCGGGACTGTTAGAACACGGTCTTTTAGGGTAGGTTAAATGATGAGGTGTCACGTACTGTTCCTATAAACAGGCTATGCCTGGTTTATTCAGTCCCAGGCACTGAGACTGCCACAGTGCATACAACAGAAACACATCAAAACAAAAGCTGCTCACCTGAGCGATAACTTAACTTAGATTTCCCTAACTCAGGGTGGAAGTGGCTTTTCCACTTCCAACAACAAAACAAGGTATTTTTGCAGACTTAGACAAATGAACAGAAAGATTGAACCTGTTTGGGAAAGAGGCTTCTCCCCTCTGTAGTTCAGCAGCCTTCCAGCCTCCAGACTTTTGGGGAGAGGGGAGAGCAAACAGGAAATTAGTCTTACATACCTGATTTCTAATTAGCATGACAGGTGACAGAAATCAGGCAGCAGACAAACTCTGCTCTGGATCTCTCATCCCTCAGTTCCAGCGCTTGCCAAACTGTGGGATGGAGTGCATGTATTATAAGGCTGCACTCCCAGACCAAAGAGGATAGAAACTGTTCAGTATCCTGGGAGCCCTATATATGGAATTTATTACCATCCCCTGGTTTCTGTCACATATCCTCCCCCCCAGCACAGACCTCAAGGGATGAGCGACCATGGATATTAGGGAGTGCATCCTTGACAACCCGTCAGCATTGCCATGTTTGTGCCCTGACCTGTGTTCCACAGAAAATTTAAAGGGTTGTAGGCTTAGGAACCACCTGGTTACTCTAGCATTCTTTTCCCTGTTTTGACACATCCAGGTAAGGGGTGCATGATCTGTGACCAACCGGAATTTTCTCCCCAATAGATAGTATTTGAGCGTCTCTACAGCCCACTTTATTGCGAGACACTCTTTCTCTACTATGGAGTAATTTTTCTCCTGGGGATTTAGTTTCCTACTTAAATAAAGGATGGGGTGCTCCTCACCTTGAGACTCCTGGGAGAGTACCGCCCCCAGCCCTACCTCAGATGCGTCGGTTTGGACTATGAACTCTTTGGAGAAGTCAGGTGTGACCAACACTGGTTGGGCACAGAGAGCTTCTTTCAGGCTTCTAAAGGCCTGTTCGGTTTCGGGGGACCACTTTACCATTAGCGGTCCTCTTGCTTTTGTGAGGTTGGTTAGTGGGGTTGCCTTAGTTGCAAAATTGGGAATAAACCTTCCAATTAACCCCAAAAAGGTCCTTACTTGTTTTTTTGTAACTGGCCTTGGCCAATTTTGTATTGCCTCCACTTTGAGTGTTTGGGGTCTGAGTATACCTCAGCCAATAGAATACCCCAGATACTTGGCCTCCTCCAGACCAATAGTGCATTTAGCAGGGTTAGCAGTTAGTCCAGCAGACCGAACTGCGTCGAGCACAGCTTGGACCTTTGGAAGGTGGGATTGCCAATCTTCACTATGGATTACCACATCATCCAGGTAGGCGGCAGCATACCGAGCATGTAGTTTTAAAATTTTATCCATCATTCTTTGGAATGTGGCGGGAGCTCCATGTAAGCCAAAAGGCAGCACCTTATACTGAAAGAGGCCGTCTGGGGTTGAGAAGGCTGTCTTTTCTTTTGCCCTTTCTGTGAGGGGAACCTGCCAGCACCCTTTTGTTAGGTCTAGGGTTGTGAGATATCGGGCTTTGCTCAGTCTCTCTACAAGTTCACCTACCCTGGGCATAGGATAAGTATCAAATTTTGACACCGCGTTTAGTTTCCGGTAGTAATTACAAAACCTTGTTGTACCATCTGGCTTTGGGACTAAGACAATAGGGCTGTTCCACCCACTTTGGGATTCCTCAATTAAGCCTAGTTTTAGCATTTTTTTAACCTCTAAACGTATAGCCTCTCTCTTGGCCTCTGGGATTCGGTACGGTTTAAGGTTAACTCGGACCCCCGGTTCAGAGACTAGGTCATGTTCAATTACGCTAGTTCTACCTGGCTGTGTAGAGAAGATTTCTTTGTTTCTTCTCACTAAATTCTGAACCTCTTGTTTCTGATGAACGGACAGGGTTTCAGCTATGCTAACCTCTGGGTCAGTTTCTTGATTCTCTGACGGACCTGGGGGTACTAGGGTTAACAAGACTTCTCTATCTTTCCAGGGCTTGAGTAGGTTTATATGGTAAATTTGCTAAGGTTTCCTCCTACCTGGCTGTCTTACCTTATAATTTACTTCTCCCACTCTTTCCAAGACCTCATATGGCCCATGCCATTTAGCAAGGAATTTACTCTCCACGGTGGGAACCAGAACTAGTACCCTATCACCTGAAAAAAAATTCTGACCCTAGCACCCTTATTATACGTATTCCTCTGTGCTTCTTGAGCTTTCTCCATGTGTTCCCTCACTATGGGTAGGACTGCAGCAATGCGGTCCTGCATCTGGGCAACATGCTCTATTACACTTCTGTAAGGTGTAACCTCGTGTTCCCAAGTCTCTTTGGCTATATCCAGTAAGCCCCTTGGGTGTCGGCCATACAATAGTTCAAACGGGGAGAAACCTGTGGATGATTGGGGAACTTCCCTAAAGGCAAATAACAGGTACGGTAACAAACAATCCCAGTTTTTCCCATCTTTATCGACCGCCCGCCGTAACATGCTCTTTAAGGTTTTATTGAACCTTTCCACTAAACCATCTGTTTGTAGATGATAGACTGAGGTTCTGAGATGCTTGATTTTTAGGAGTTTACATAGCTCTTTTGTTACTTGGGACATAAATGGTGTTCCCTGGTCAGATAAAATCTCTTTAGGAATTCCGACCCGGGAAAACAGAACTACTAACTCTTTTGCTATGTTTTTAGCAGAGGTGCTACGTAGGGGAACTGCCTCCGGATATCGGGTGGCATAATCTAATATTACCAATATATGCTGATGTCCCCTAGCAGACTTTATTAGGGGTCCTACTAGATCCATAGCAATCCGGTCAAATGGTATCTCTATTATGGGAATGGGTACCAATGGGCTGCGGTATGCTTTGAACGGGGCGGTGATCTGACATTCTGGGCATGAGGAGCAATAATTCGTAATTTCTGCCAGAACCCCAAGCCAATAGAAGCTTCGGAGAACCTTTTCTTTGTCTTTTCCACCCCTAGGTGTCCCCCCAATGGATGACTATGTGCGAGGTGTAATACTACGTTACGGAATGTCCGTGGTACCAACAATTGTTTAGTTGAAACTGATTTCCTTTTATCAACCCGATATACTAGGTCGTTCTCTACCTCGAAGTAAGGGTAAGCAAGTGACCTATCTGGTTGGCCAGGAGTACTATTCTGGTCCCGTATATTTCCCCTTTCTACCGCTAATGTGGGATCCTCCCACTGGGCCTTCTTAAAACTCCCAGGACTGACCTCTAGGTCAGCGAGGGTCTTATCCGGTTCTGGGGTGGTAAGTGTCTGATCAACATCTTGATTTGGGGTATTCCCTACCAAAGTAGTGATGGGGAAGGGAATTTTACAGCACTCCTCCTTTTCCCCCTTCATATTTGGGCCCTCGTCAACATCCATTTCTGAAAAACGGAAAGGATTTGTTTCTTCTAATACTTCGTTATGGTCCGCTATTGAACTCTGGGCGCTATTCTGAGCGGGGGACCACATTTTTAGAAAATGGGGAAAGTCGGTCCCTATTAACACATAATGTGCAAGTTTGGGTACAATACCCACCTTGAAATCTAAAGAACCAAACTCTGTTTCAAAAAAAACTTCAACAGTGGAATATTCATGATTATCCCCATGTATACAACAAATTGCCACTCTTTGTGAACTGTTTCCCTGTTTCTTCTTAATGGGCAACAGGTATTCGGACACTAGTGTGACCATGCTCCCAGAGTCAAGAAGTGCCCGAACCCTCTTACCATTAACCTTTACAAATGCCCACAGATGGTTATTCAATGGGGCCTCTGGGCTAGGGCCCATACATTGGGACCACAGCGAATAAGGTTCCACGCTGTTGCATTGCATGGGTTCATCATTTAGTGGGCAGATTTTTGCTGTGTGGCCCCTCTCATGACAATTTACATAGTGTTACAAATGACATAGTCTGTGTCCCACTTAGAGCCTTTTCCCAGCTCCCCATGTTGGCTATTGCCCTTAGTGTGCGAGCCACTGTTGCTGGTGCTGCGTGAAGGTGGTCGCCGCTCTTCAGTGCCCCTTAACCCTGGTACCCTTTTACCGTCTCTGGAAGAGTCCTGGAACCTCGGGTAGTGGGGTTGCTCCATGACTGTGGGTTGCGGGTGCTCTTCTGCTGCATTGTACCTTTCTACGAGGGCCACAAGCTCATCCGCATTGTGATGGTCACTCCGACTGACCCAACGGCGTAAGGCAGAGGGAAGTTTCCTCAAGAACTGGTCCATGACCAACCGTTCCACGATGTGGCTTGCGGAGTTGATCTCATGTTGTAGCCACTTCCGGGCGAGGTGGATGAGGTCATACATCTGGCTTTGGGTGGCTTTATCCATCATGAAGGACCATGCGTGAAACCTTTGGGCACGAACAGCCGTGGTTACGCCGAGGCGGGCGAGGATCTCAAACTTCAATTTTGCATAGACGTTAGCTTCTGCTGGCTCTAGATAAAAGTAAGCCTTCTGGGGTTCGCCGCTTAGGAAGGGTGCGATTAGACCAGCCCACTCAGCTTCTGGCCATCCCTCTCTCTGTGCCGTGCGTTCAAACGTGAGAAGATAGGCTTCCACATAATCCGAGGGTCCCATCTTCTGAAGGTAGTGGCTTGCCCTGGTCATTTTTGGAACTGGGGCTGCCTCTGCCAGTGGAAGGTTACTGATAGTCCCCCTCAGGATCTCGAGTTCCTGCTGTAAGCCCTGAGCGAACCGTTGTTGCTCCTCTCTCAGCAAGCGGTTTGTCTCTTGCTGGTTTGCATTTGCGATTTGCAGAGCTGCAGTCGCCTCCTGCTGGGCTATTAACAGCTGGTGCTGAGTTGCATTCGTCTGTTGCTGGTTTGCATTCGCCTCTTGCAGGGCTGCATTCGTCTGTTGCTGGTTTGCATTCGCCTCTTGCAGGGCTGCATTCGTCTGTTGCTGATTTGCATTAGTCTTTTGCTGGGCTATTAACAGCTGTTGCTGGGTTTCATTCGCGTCTTTCTGGACAGCGACATTGCATACCAGCGCACTCACCACGTCTTCCATCTTGTTTGGAGAGGAGAAAAGAGAAAAAAAAAACGCCTCTTTTTTTTTTTTTTAAGTTCTTTAACCCGCAGACCTTTTAGTGTTCTGCCCGCATTCTCCACCATATGTGACAAACAGCTTACTCTGGGGCTCCGCCGTTTGTCCGGGACTGTTAGAACACGGTCTTTTAGGGTAGGTTAAATGATGAGGCGTTACGTACTGGTCCTTTAAACAGGCTATGCCTGGTTTATTCAGTCCCAGGCACTGAGACTGCCACAGTGCATACAACAGAAACACATCAAAACAAAAGCTGCTCACCTGAGTGATAACTTAACTTAGATTTCCCTAACTCAGGGTGGAAGTGGCTTTTCCACTTCCAACAACAAAACAAGGTACTTTTGCAGACTTAGACAAATGAACAGAAAGATTGAACCTGTTTGGGAAAGAGGCTTCTCCCCTCTGTAGTTCAGCAGCCTTCCAGCCTCCAGGCTTTTGGGGAGAGGGGAGAGCAAACAGGAAATTAGTCTTACATACCTGATTTCTAATTAGCATGACAGGTGACAGAAATCAGGCAGCAGACAAACTCTGGTCTGGATCTCTCATCCCTCAGTTCCAGCGCTTGCCAAACTGTGGGATGGAGTGGATGTATTATAAGGCTGCACTCCCAGACCAAACAGGATAGAAACTGTTCAGTATCCTGGGAGCCCTATATATGGAATTTATTACCATCCCCTTGTTTCTGTCACAATATATATATATATATATAAATATATATATATATATATATATATATATATATATATATATATATATATATATATCTGCCAGTGTTGTCTGCAAACAGGCCTTGCTGAGATATAAATATTAGGACACTTGCTACAATTATTGTATCAGTATGAGTGAGCCCCTAATTCACTCAGCTGTATTGAACTTTGAATATGATTACAACAAGGCCTGCTTACACCCATCAATGCCTTTAGTTTTGCACTCTATATATAATATATATATAATCAGAAACAATATTACAGGCCTTCATGGCTGCAAAGAGGCATTGTTTGCTGTTAAATATAACTTCTACACAGCTGACTCAATTAGGCCCTCAAGCATACTGACCCAGTAATGTTATAAACCTTAATGAACTTTTAATATAATTACAACAAGGCCTGTTTGCACACATCAAGTCCTTTAACTTAGCAGTATACAGTATATATATATATATATATATATATATATATATATATATATATATATATATATATATAATAGCTGAGAGACCCGGCGTTGACCGGGATGTAAATGCGTAATAGGTAGTATTATTTATAAATCGTGGAACAATAGGTGAGTATTTGTTGTAAAGGCTGGATAATAATGTTGAAAAGAAAGATGGAATAAAATGTAATACGATGTTGTTGTTTAAAAATGGTTTATTGTAAACTCACCAGAGTACAATGTTTATTTTGGTGACATAACAGATGTGAGGCGTGTGTCTTGCTAGGGTGTGAGGTGGCGGGTGGCGCATGGGTTGTGAGTGCTGTCTGTGAGTGGGGGTCCTGCTAGGGTGTGAGGCAGTGGGTGGCACGTGGGTTGTGAGTGCTGTCTGTGAGTGGGGGTCCTGCTAGGGTGTGAGGCGGTGGGTCAGTGATGTTAGTGCGTAGGGGCGGGAGGCAACAGGTGTGTGTGGAGGCAGGTATGTGTCGAGTGTGGCGGGTGTCTGTTGAGCGTGTGCAGCGGCTGTGAGGCGGTGGGTGAAAGGCAGAGGAGGCCGGAGTAAGGCGGGTGAAAGGCAGAGGTGGGTGGGCGCGAAAGCAGAGGCGAGAAGGCGGGGGTGGGGAGGCAGGCAGGAAGGCAAAAGGCAGCGGGAAGGGGAGGAGGGATGGAAAGGGGTGGAGGAGGGGGTAGAGGGGTGGAGGAGGTGGTGGAGGGGGGAAAGGGGAGTGTGGGGGGGGAAAGGGGAGTGGGGGGGGGAAAGGGGAGTGGGGGGTGGGAAAGGGGAGTGGGGGGGAAAGGGGAGTGTGTGGGGGAAAGGGGAGTGGGGGGTGGGGAAGGGGAGTGGGGGGGAAAGGGGAGGGGGGGAAAGGGGAGGGGGGAAGGGAGGGGGGAAATGGAGGGGGGGGAAAGGGGAGTGGGGGGGAAGGGGAGTGGGGGGGAAGGGGAGTGGGGGGAAAGGGAGTGGGGGTGAAGGGGAGTGTTGGGAATGGGAGTGGGGGGGAAGGGGAGTGGGGGGAAAGGTAGTGGGGGGGAATGGGTAGTGGGGGGGAAAGGGGAGTGGGGGGAAGGGGAGTGGGGGCGGGCAGGCCAAGGGAGCAATCTCATTGGCCTGAGGCGGAGTGACGGGCCAAAGGTCCAATGCGATTGCCCCTAGGGACAGGACAGACAGACAAACACACATACGACGGTTTGAGAAATATATATATAAGATATATATATACACACACATAAATATATATATATATATACACATACATACACTTACCATATATATATATATATATATATATATATATATATATATATATATATATATATATATATATATATATATATATATATATATATATATATATATATATATATATATATATATATATATATATTGCAAGAGAGAGAAAGAGCCCAAAACAAAAAGCACTCTAGTTTGCCTGGCAGTACAAAATCACAAAATTTTATTAAGGGTTGTCACAGAACAAAAAGTTAAAATACAAAGCACAGAAAGTTAAAATAAAGGCATGGATCCCCTGTGTGTAGCCAAACTTGTTTTATCCTCCAAAAGTTCCCAATAGGGACAATGCAAAAGCAAAATTAGACAGGATAAATGCTCTACAGTACCTGACAAGGTAAAAACAGTAAAGCTAATAACAGGTCAAACAAGGTGGCTAGGCTACGTGGTCAGTACAATAAGACAGCAGTACACTTCTATCACCCTAGAGTCAGGGATAAATACAAAGTGACACAATGTCAAATGAACTCAGTGAGAGACACACATAATGCAGTCAGAGAAGCACACCTTAGCCTGCAGCAGCAAATAGAGAATACGTCACCTTAGGTTAGGTACACAGCAATATCTGGGGAGGAAACAAGGAGCAAAGCTCATAGCGTGTAAACATGTCTCAAGAAGGGGACAAAACAGGGGATCCTGCCTACTAGACCTGCAGTATCGCAATTGGACTAACTCGGCTTTTTTCTGCTTTATACATATATATATATATATATATATATATATATATATTGATATATAGATATATATATATAGATATACTGTATATATATAGTCACTAACATACACTGTGTGTGTGTGAATATATATACAGTATATATATGTATCTATATATCAAGAGAGATAAGAGAGAGACAACGAGAGAGACAAAGAGAGAGAGACAAAGAGAAAGAGGGAGAGAGAGAGAGAGAAAGAGAGAGAGAGAAAGAGAGAGAGAAAGAGAGAGAGAGAGAGAAAGAAAGAGAGACAAAGAGAGACAAAGAGAGACAAAGAGAGAGATGTGTGTGTATGGTTAATTGTAGCTAAGTGTATGTAGAAATCTGTTCATCATAGCACGGTTGATGATTTCACACACATTGTTCTTGTAATTAAAAGAGTAAACTTGTTTTGCACACTTTGATTGCCTAAGCAGAAAGGAAAGTTTCTATTCCTGTGAAAAGACAAAGAATCACAGCCAATTATTGTTACAAATTTCTGGTGGGAGAAAAACAATGCGTTTAACTGTTCGGTTGTATTATAACTTTGGAAAAAAACGCAAAGATAACATGTAACTATTCACACATTCATCAGACATCCTTATGCGTTCAACGTAGACACTGTACACTGGAAGACAGAAGAAATGGCAGTAGCTTCCACATTGCACAGCAATCCATGTAAATCATACAAATTTCTGATTTATGAAGCAATCAAGTCAATGCCAGAGAAAAAGGCTACCGTGGGGGATATCTACACCTTGATCAAAAACAAATATCCATACTACCAAGAAACAGCCAAACAAAGAAATGTAAAAATTTCTGTACGTTTCACTTTATCCGCAAATGAATGTTTTGAGCGTGTCCCTCATCGTCAAGGTCAACAATATGGATGCTGGCATGTTGCTTCATCATTTAAACTTACCTTGGAACATGGAACATATCTTCTGTTAAATAGCATATTTTTGCCTAATACCAGTTAGATTGAAGCCACACAGACTGTCGCGTCTGCTGATATACCTGCACCGTCCATTCATCAAGACCAGATGCAAGATGGACATAACTACTATGATATGTATCCAAACTTATATGGCCAATACGAATGTGGAGGTGAAAACAACCAACAACTGTACGTACCTCTGGACGTCTTGTTTGAAGAACCCACTGCAGATCCATATGATGGCCTCACGGAGATGTGTCTGAATCAGGATTCAACGGTTGCCTCAACCATGGATGATACTGTTGTGCCTTCCTGGAGCGAGTTGTTACAGCCAAATCAGTTTTGACTTCTACAAGAATGGTAAATACAAATTTCATTATGCCTTTACTCAAATTATATATGTGTACATTATTAGAACATAATCTGCATTATACTGCACCGACACACTTTATTCGAGCAAATACCCAGTATGTACCTGGCAGATACCTGGAATGCGCCGCTCCTCACCTCTGACAAGCCCCGTTGCGTTTGCCTTCCCAGCCTGGGTTCATGCCTGGCTGACGGGCGGCTGATCTGTTAAATGATAATGATTAGGATTTCATAGGCTGCAATGCTTCGCGTGTCTACCAGATGGCATAAATTCATGAATTGTAATGCAGTATATATATATATACTGTGCAGTATTGCAGCCAGCGGGAATAAAATGCTTCAATCCCTGCTTGGAAAATACCTCAATGCACTCGGGCAGAAAACAGTCACAAACCTCATTACACCCGGGTATACCCGAATTCGTGGGACTAGCCGAGCTCGAATAAAGTGTGTCGCCAGTGTATACACAATTTGTTAGCCAAATGAGTGGATACAGTGTAACATTGCAGACAGCCTTACATGTAGCGTTCACAAATAGATTATTTCCTATAACAATAGACTACATGATGAACCATTAGTACACATTGGTGACGGAGTCCTAAATCATTCATTATTATCGCTTTTAAACTATCTTTTCTAAATGTTACACTAACTGTAACACACACACACACCTCATTGTTTAGCATTCAACATATAAAAACAATGTGTCGCCCACATGTGACGTGGGAACGTGGTCATGTCCCAAGGCGTCCTTAAAAAGGTTACCGATGCAATCCCCCCGCAACCGACGTGCGCGCGTGAAACAGTATTGGCTGTGCCCGTAGCTTATTGTTACGGTCAGTGCAGTGTGTCATGCGCACGCGTCGGTGTGGCGGTTCGTGCACAGCGCTGGAGGCCAATGTTCATTCAGTGGGAGGGGTGTTTGCGTGCATTTCATGTTGCCTTAACATGACATCACACGTATTTTGTTCACTCATTGGCTGATCGTCCGTTTTGGCCATGGGCACACGTCCGTTTACAAAGTTTAGATATGTACGTGTGTAGAAGTGAATTTGTTTCGCTTCCCTATCATAAATTTAAGCCATGATATGCATACTGCTAGCAGCACCATGGACGGACATGTATTGAATGCACAGCGTACACATCGTTTTGCGCATGCGCTAAGACTTAGTCCACACATTCGTGACGTGCGCGCGCAACAGACGTTGTGCGCGCACATTATTATGTATGCAGGCACCAGAACAAACATATCAGTAGTAATGCGAACACCGGCATTTGAAACATGAGATAGTTCTGTATCTTTAGTTTGATCCTTGCTGTTTAAACATATACGTAACGTATGCGTGAATATCTACAATCATATAGAGATGTGTTAAGCGTTGTCATGCTGAAACATAGTTAAATGTGCCATCTTTGAACATCATGTGTTTGCTGTATTTCACAGATGTCGAGGATGAATACATGGGACCAATGTATGATTTCAGATGGGCCAATCGTTATATTAGATGATTGTGACGACTAGCGAACAACAATTATAATAAATAAGTAACAATGCTTGCAATGATTGGTGCGCAGATTAACAATCACTACATAATGTTATCCTATTGTGCAAATATTTACTATGCAGTTAATTATCATAATGATGTTGCTAAGCACTGAAGTTAGAACTTTTATTGATATTTTGTTCTTTTCTACTAACATTATATGTATTGTCATGTGATATATGCAACCAACATTATCACTCAGCAAACACATGAATCTACTAAATATTATAATCTCACGTGTGACTTGTCAAAGAATGTAAATGCTACATAACAACTCGTAGACATTGTATCTGAACGTACACAAAAACAATAGGGAGGTGATAGAAACTTTTTAGTCGTGTGAATGTTATATTATCACCTAGGTTGTAGTGCTAACCTAACATGCATGTGCTAATGAATGTTATGTACAGATCATTAGACCATGAACATTTGTGTGTACATTTCATTCACACAATTAACTATAGCTTAGTGTTATTATTAAACGTTAAACACATACATAGCTAAGTGACGCCGATGATAAAAACAACATTATTATGTAGGTTAATATTATTTCTGGTAGAAATACATGCATCACACAAAAACAAAAACGCACACACACACACTATGTTGATGAAATGTGTGCTTAAGTAAATGTATACTTCATTTATGTTCATATGTTGACAGTTGTTATAAAGAATCATAATCATTATTAATAAGTAACGTGAATGAAATAAAAATTTTCTTAGGAACATTGTCATTGTGTTGAATGATTCTGAAAAAAATGTGAATCCAAAGAACTATACTTTGGAAGGGTGTTATTTTTGGAATGGGAATTTTGAAAAATGTAACATATACGTCAAAACATATCTTTCACTTATACATACACATGTGACAATGTATTAATCAACATGAAGATGAAGTGAGAGAATAAATAATGACATACATTGCAATGTTAATGATGTTTACCACATTTGGGTAATTCCATACAAACATGCATTGAGTGTTAACATCGCTCATGTGCATGAATGGATGTTGTTCCGTTGTAATAATGACATGTTATGTAATGTACGTAATGATTTTTAAACACACTGTACAATAACCACAAAGTGTAGATAAACGCACGGACACAATACAGAAAGGACATATTTCAATTGTCACAACTTGTTCATTACGTTCTCTTTAAACATCCTCTAACTATACCTGTATCAAGGTTTGCACATCTTATTACAGATGTGAATTCAAATACATACCATAAGCAGTCCTTGGAGTGATATACCTTGAAAAAGAAAACATCAATGAATATAAATCATTGTCATGACATGTTAATTAAGGTAAGCAACACACAGAAGTGACTCTATGTGATATTAAACAAATTATAGAAAAAGTCAAATATGATCTGAAATACACAATAGGCTACACATCATTGTGACACACATGTCACACTCCAAATGAACATTTGTATGTAACCATATTGCACTAGCTATTGGCTATCAACATAGTAGGTTTATTGTTTATGCATAACCAAAAAGAGCATGTACAGAAAAGATAGATTTTGTACACAGTATTCCCTCACGTACACACAAAACCTTTTAGTGGTAAGAAGTATAATACAACCTGTTGATGAATGACATACTGGTGCCACATGCATTTGTCCACACAGGAGAGAACAGAAAGGTGGAAGAACCATATTCATCTGTTTCCTAAGTGAATGGTATTTGGACACATGTATTTATCATTAAAATGAATTAATACATCTATGTAGTACTATGAACATATAGGTAGTTGCTTACATGAAAAATATGTGTTAATCACATTACGACGTGTCTGCACACCACAGGCTGTTTGCTCAGTGTCAGCTGCTAAATGTATGGGATGCTCCTCCTCCAAGCCCTGATGTATGTCGGTTTCTAAATTATGGCGGAGTGCCAGATTGTGCAAAATGCAACAAGCAATTACAATATCTGACACTTTAGCAGGCTTATATTGAAGTGCCCCACCAGTTCTATCTAAACACCTGAATCTTGTTTTAAGCAGGCCAAATGTCCGCTCGATGACCGATCTTGTAAATATGTGGGCTACATTATAACGTTCCTCTGCTTCAGATTGAGGGTTAGCCAACGGTGTCAAAAGCCACGACCTAATTCCGTATCCTGAGTCACCTAGAATGAAGCATGCACAACATTATAGAATGTGTAAACATTAACGACGACATTTGCAACATACACATTACTGGTTTCTTAACAGTTCATAATATGTACTCACCCACCAGCCAACCAGGTCCAAAATAGCCTTGTTCAAAAGCAAGGAAAACTGATGAGTATCTCAGGATAGAGGAATCGTGGCTGTAACCAGGGAATCTGGCTACCACATGCATAATCTTCATTGTTGCATCGCATACCACCTGTACATTCAGGGAATTGTAGTGCTTACGATTGCGGTAAGCATGCTCACTCTGACTAGGCGGGATCAAGGCAACATGGGTGCAATCTATTGCACCCATCACACATGGTATCCCGGCTATGGCATAAAAGCCATTCCTCACTTCCAGCCACTCTGTGTGCTCTGTAGGAAAATGAATATAATTCCTAGTGCATCTATTCAGTGCACATAGAAACTGGGTAAAGGCCCGCCAGAATGTAGATTGTGAGACCCCGCCCACTATGCCCACAGTTGTCTGGAATGACGCGGAAGCAAGAAAATGTAATGAGCACAGCATTTTAACAAGCCCAGGGACTGCACAACCTCTGGCTGTCACAAAATCTAAATCTACCCGTATCTCTTCATAAAGAGATAAGATTGCTGCTGAACTCAAACGATACCCGCTTATGATCTCCTCCTCACTCATCCCATCTAACATGGTTCTCTCCCTGTACAAACGTGGACGAGGCACAACTTCTCTCCTCTCTCTTCTCCTCTCATCTCCTTGCCCTCTCCCTCCACGTCTCTGTCCCTGTCCCTGTCCCTTCCTTGCCCTGTGACATCCTGTCCCTCAGCTATCCTCTCCTCCAATAGAATCTTCCTCCATCTCATGAAGGATTGTATCATCTTCAGGTCTGTAGCTGTCAATGCGCAGGAATTGCCCTCCTTTAAATACCTATGTGATGATGTCAGGTGACTTGATGAAGTGCAAGGTGTTACATTAACATATCCAAGTTGTGAACTCCAAAGGGGTATACAGTACGAATTATACGGATTATTTATGTGTGTTCACCAGGCAATCATGATATTTGACTATGATGTTACGTTAAGCTTTGTACAACCATTTATTCACAAGTATTTAGGGAATTTGTAATGCATGTACCACTTATGAACGCAACACTCAGTCATCTCATTAGGATACAACCATGACATTGACGTTGAAAAACTACGATGCAACATGTTTAATTTAGCATGTTATTGTCACATGTTCACATGAACTAAGTATAAAGTGCATATGCATAATTTAATGCCATCAGGATACTTGCTATTGATTATATTTAAATCGTCTAAAAATGAGGAAATATTATAGATCTGTGTATACAGTAGCGGCAGCTTTTATTTGAACACTTCCCGCATGGCAGGATGCGTGCGGGAAGCGTGGTGATGCGGCGCATTGCGGCGCACTCTGACGTCACAGTCACGTGCGCGCCCGGCTTCCCCAGCTTCCCCAGTTTCCCCGGGCTTCCCCGACACCCCTGGAGTTTAAAGTGAGGTAAGCGGGGGTGCGGGGAAGCAGAGGGGCAGAGCAGGAGCCGGGTTCGGGGTCGGGAAGGGGGGGTAAAATGCGCGCGAAGTGGATGGGGGGTGCGTGTAGGAAACGCGGCGGCGCACGGTCTTGACTGGCGGCAGCCGGAGTAGATCCCGGCATGCCGCCGGCATTAGTTCAAATAAAAGCTGCCGCTACTGTAACTTTGCATGAATTGATTATCATGCATCGTGTACAATGTAAACATGCAATGTTATTGAGTGTCCAATTGTGGACGTCATAAAAAGAGGGAGGTCACAAACAACATGTAAACATAACAAATAACAGCTACATTTTCGTTTGATCATGCGTTACACATTAAAAGCATTCTATAATGTATACCAACATTACTATACGCTGGATCTGTTAGATGTGTCAAATCTGTTATTTCATATAATAATTGAAGCACACTTAAGTAACATGTTTCATATGATGTGACCTCTTCCTTTAAGAGTTTACTATAGGAGTTTCCCTTGACACATCATAACATTAAGACTAATATGACACGCAAAACATCATAACATAGACAAGTACAATGTTCTGCCAATAATAAACGTAAGCGGTGACACGATGAAGTGAATCACATCGACACTGTAATGCCAAGCACATTTTTATTATGAGCAATTGACACTCCTATAAAGTTATAAGTCCCCGCTCCATTGACTCCATTGATGTAGAGATGAGCTATTTTTTCTAAGTGCCGTCCCGGCAACCTTGCCGATCCTTCTCCCCTCCAACTTGCCAACTTTAGTTGGCGGGACAAATTGCCGTAGAAATCTCAATTTTAGAGTGCCGATCAGCACCGATAAGCTGATCGGGGCTACTAGAATACAGCCGATTTCAAAAAGTGGCGAAAAGTGCCGATAAGTGGGTTATCGCCAGCCAATTTTTATCGGGAAGACAAAATGCCGATTTTGGCCACTTATCGGCGGTTACTGAATCGCAAATGCAATTTTGGCGGGAAAATGCAGATAAAAGCCTTATCGGCGCTTACTGCATGAGGCCCTAAGTCACTTATCAAAGTTTAGTAAATAGGTCCCATAGAGTAAGATTTTTAGCCTTATTTAAGACTAAGGTAAAAGTCATACTGTTTAAAGTGTCTTAAAAGAGTAGAGGCACATACTATCTTATACATCATGCTATCTGATGTTTTAATGTTTGTATCTATAAGAAATCCAATTCAACGACAATTATATTGTAATGTGTGACTCCATTATCAGGACAAAGAGGCCTATTCACTAAACTTCGATAAAATCAGTGTATTACCGATCGATGTTGCATTGTTTCATAGCGCTATAAAACATGTGGGTCCAGACGGTATTCACTAAGAAAAAACAACATTTTTTTAACGTTCGGTAAAATAAAATTCTAAATTGACAGGCTTATTTTTTGTAAGTGTTATACCGCTATAAATCCTATCGATCAGCAACTGTTTGTTTAAACTGCAGCCTGGAGGAGCTGCACAGAGATGCTGCGTCTTCATGCACGGCTCTTACAGGCAATTGTGCAGTTTAAATATTAATTTGAATACTAGTGTGTGGGAGAAGGGGGTCTTCTGAGCTAATCCACATTCATTTCAGCCAGACTCGAGTCGGAAAAAGCAGAACATGATGTGTACAATCTCCTGTCTCCACCCCTCTGCCTTCCCCCTTGCTGACGTCACTGGCCTTGTAGACAGTGACGTCTCCAAAACATAAATTATAACTTTTGCAATGGCGACGGGTAATGTCATCAGTCATGTCGCCGTTACTATAAGCACAGCCTAAGGCAGATGATGCAGAGAAGGAATAAACGGACAGGACAATAAATAGGTGAATGGCACAGTGAGACACAGGACTCTACATCCATCAGAAGTCTGTAAGGGATGAGGATGCAGGTGGGGGGGGGGGGGCAAGGTGTTTAATTGTAAAATTCACAGAGAGGCAGGGAGAAACATTAAAAAATGATGGTAATAGGTTAAAAAAAACATATCAGCATTAAGTCCTCTTGTTTTACTGTCAAAGTATATTATCATTTTGAGTTTGAATGTTTTCCGTCCTTGAGTACTTTTAAACATTCCATTGAAAATGTATATTTTTAAATCATTTATAGAATGATCTGGCTGTGGTGGTGGTGTCCCACTGGGGTGCAATATCTTCCTTCTTCATGGTGTGTTTCTCTGTATCTGTGTCGGTTCGTTCGTCACATTTGTTGCATTGAATCATATTTACCACATTCCTGGTTGTGCAGCAGAATGTTCCTTTAACATTGGATATTCTATGTTTGTGACTGGCTGTGGGATCTTGGCATATATGTTTGCAAAGTTTGCATTGTGTGTTGTTGCACGGTTTTGTGCAATTAACAGCGCCCTTCAGTTCGTTATCACGTTTTCTTTTGACTAACTACTGTCTGAGGTTTGGTGGTTGCCAGAATGCAAGAATGGGAGGTTTGGGAAAGATGTATTTTAATGTTTCATCCTCTGCCAGCATGGGTGGCAGATCTTTCATTATTTTTCGCATTCCCTCTAGGGCAGAGTTGAATGTACTGTAACCACAGTCAGTGTTGTTAGGTGTCTGTTTCTATCCTTTCGTGTGAGAGCATGTGCAGTGATATCTTATATCCTGGCTGTGTACGATGACTAGTTTTGTATGAGTGGGATGGAAGCTAGAGTTATGGAGGTAACTACATCTGCCTGTGTTTTTCTAATATACAGTTGTGTGTAGTTTGCCATTCTTCATTGTTACTGTGGTATCTAGAAGGTTCACTAGGTTTTCCAAATAATCTATTTTGTGCTGAATTGATGGGTGGAATGAATTCAAGGACTCATAAAATTGTTTAACATTTTCTTCGCCCTCTGTCCATATTATAAACAGCTCACCAATGTGTATGTAATATTTGTAAGGTTTGTGGAGGCATGTGGTTAGGAATCTCGGTT
This sequence comes from Ascaphus truei, assembly GCF_040206685.1. Taxonomy (NCBI): domain Eukaryota; kingdom Metazoa; phylum Chordata; class Amphibia; order Anura; family Ascaphidae; genus Ascaphus; species Ascaphus truei. Next base: position 198,482,753 of record NC_134483.1, on the reverse strand, counting down.
CAAGATTGGCCATAAAAAGATTGGCATATTGTGGTGCCATCCTGGTGCCAATTACAATCCCTATTAGTTATCTCTTTGTACAATGTTTAACAAAGGTCAAATCGATTTTATAGTCAAAATAAGACATTGGTAACTTATTGGGGTTAGACTCCAGCTTTGATTGACAGTATTCAAATACTGGAATAGATCCTTCAATGCAGCATAGTCCTGCTCTCCCATTTTCTGCTTTTACTAACCCAAAAGCCACACATACTGTATTTAACATCTGAGTAAGTGCAACACCAATTTAAAAGTGAATAAACAAAAATAATGTTTATAGTTCATGCTCATTGAGCATAAGCACATTCTTGATTTTGTAGCAGACCCATTAATTGATTTCAAATTTATGACTGTCTGAAACATAATGTATGCCATGCAGAGAGTACAGCATATTGACAACTCTGTCTGAATTTACTTTTGAGTCCAAATTCATGACTTTATAATATATATGACTGTGAATTGAAGCACTTGAAATGCCTTTAATCCTGCATTCATCTGTTAAAAGAATAAAAGTCTAATGTTATATATTTTGTTTATAAAGTTAAATGTTCTGAATATGTACTTACAGTAACAAACAATGATATTCAAATCATGCATCAACTCTCACAAAGGTTTCGTAAATTAGATTTATAAACCTAAAGCCAATAAGTAACAGTTTATGGTGGTGATTCTGTCAAGCAGTAATTTGCCTTTTAAGAGTAGAAAAACAATGTGTAATTTGTGTTAGTCTAGTTGCAACTACTAGGCAGAGACAAGTGAGTAAATGGTAGAGGACACATTTCTAAATTGGGTTTACACATTATGGAGTTTAATCAATAAAGTGCAATAGTACTGATTCTGTACAACTTTGTAGAAAGTCCTATTCAGCTCTAAAGATTTTTCCATGTAGAATTTGCACTACAGCACTGTATTGAATAGGCCCCTCTGACTTTGACAAGATTTTAACATTTTAAAATATTTAAAAATATTTTCTGCAAGCTAAATGTATATATACACATATACAATATGCTCTTGTTCTGGAGACTGTCTGACTGTCTGATGTCTTTTTGATAAAATCTTTTTACTATATGTGAGTGCTGCGGATTCCCTTTTGTTGTACTTATCTGGGACTGGTTGTTGTTCCCTGTCCAGCTGCAAGCACCCGAATTTACGTTATAAGTATAAGTGATTTGCAAAGGAAAAAAAAAAGAAGTTGATGTAGAATAGCGCTAAGGAAAATTACACGATATGCCCTTTATAGGGGTGAACACTAGTGGTGAGCTAGGCAGCCTGGGAAAAATTTGACGGTACAATCAGAACAATAGCATAAAACATAAAGAGGTACCGGCGCCTTATAAGTCCAAATTAGGAATAGGTTTATTGCTGAGTATTGCAGCTCGGTGTGGAGGGCCAGAGGAGTGAACATCACCACTTCCTCCAGCTTCGTCGGACGGGTCTGCCAGGCCTTGACGTCACGTCCGGTGACGTCACTACCGGTCCCGGCTTACATCGGAGACGTCACGTCCGGTACGAACCAGGATACACGGAGGAACACACGGCGTTCTTGGAGCTCTGAGGACTCTCTACACGTGGAGCTGACATCTTACCATCTTATGCCATTAACCTTTTGCCGTCCTGTGAGTGTCACTCAGGTTTTACCCAACCGGATTGGCGTTCCTGTTTTTGTCCAGCATTTTATTCAATCTAGTTATATTAAACTACCTTTTACTATTAGCTTAGCTTTTGTGTTTGTGTTTGTCTGTCTTGTTAGTATTGTTAGTAAGTCTGTGAATTCATGTACACAGGCGGCACACTTTATTCGAGTGAGGCTCATTCCGCAAGCCGGGAAATGTCCCGGCTTGCGAGCCGCACTCCCTCAGCGTGCCGCGCATCACCGATGCGCGGTCACGCATCATCGGGTGCCTGTGCCACCTGTACGCATGCCCAGGGCTCCCCGAGGGAGCCCTGGTGTCGCGTGGATGTACTGACGGCGGCGGGACGTTCCGGGGGACCCGGCGGACCCGGTAAGGAGAGGGGGAAGCCCCGATCGGCGGGCCTCTCCTCCGAGGCTTCGGCGCGCGCCCGGCACCCTCTGGCGCGCGCCAGGTTACTGCTGCGGCCGAGAACGGCCAAATGCTCGAATAAACTCGGCCGCAGCAGTATGTGTGATTATTCATAACAGTGTTGCACTAATCATCTCTCTTTTTATTCCATGTGTCAAATCCCATGAACGAAGTTTGATCAGGTCACCCCAAGACTAAGAGACAGCGGATCACCTTGGGACTTGAATCACTTCCACTGGACATTAAGGATTATTCCTAATTGGACTTATTAGGTGCCGGTACCTCTTTTTGTTTTATGATTTGCAAAGGAATCTATGGCTAAAACATTGTAAGGGAGAGCAAAAAAAAAAAACAGCAGAGAAGTACTGTAGATAAGGTGGGGTGAAAAAGTGTTTGAAGCCATGGAAGGGCGACAAGGAACAGCATGGGAGGGAGGAAAGGCATGCTGTGTGTGGGGGGAGGGGGGTGGGGAGAAGGTGTGGATAAGAAGAGAAGAAGGCAGGATAATTACAAACAATTCTGATAGTGTGTGAGAAACCCCATATCTGCATTAAGTCCTTTTGTTTTGGTGTCAAAGAGTCTTATCATTCTGAGTTCAAATGTTTTCCGTTCTTGGGTGTGTTTAAACATTCCATTGAGGATTTTGATTTTTAAATTATTTATGGAATGATCTGGTTGTGAGAAAAGATGTCCCACTGGTGAGCAGTATCTTCCTTCCTCATGGTGTTGTATAGAGTGTCTGTGCATTTTCATTCTGCATTGAAGTTTTTGGCTTGTTTCCCCAATGTAGCATCCTTGGTCATATTTGTTGCATTGAATCATATACACTACATTCCTGGATGTGCAGCAGTATAATCCTTTAACATTGAGCCTGGACGTGTATGATACCTTGTTTGGTATGAGTGGGATGGAAGCTGGAGTTGTGGAGGTAACTGCATCTGTCTGTTGGTTTCTTGTATACAGATGTGTGTAGTTTGCCATTTTTCAGTGTTACTGTTGTATCTAGAAAGTTTACTAGTTTTGTCAAATAATCAATTTTGAGTTCAATTGATGGATGGAATGAGTTCAGGGACTCCAAATAAAAAGGGTATCACCTAATACTGAAGAACTCATTTATTCTGCAACTGGACTAACACGGCTATTTCCGTATATATATATATATATATATATATATATATATATATATATATATATATATATATATATAATGAGTAAGTGGTGAGTAAGTGTTTCCATAGTGAATTTTAAATTAACTTCGTTAGTGTTGAGTGTTTGAAAAAAGTGTTCGTGAATCTAAATTCCCATCCCAAATAAAAATCAAATCGTCAATATAGCGTCTGTAAAAGACGATGTGTTGACGGTGAAGATTGGTGCAAACTAAAAATGTGAGAAGACTTCCTTCGCCCCTTCTTACAGTATGCCAACTTATTTATGGGCTTTTGGGAGTCTTCTCACATTTTTAGTTGCACCAAAGTTCACCGTCAACACATCGTCTTTTACAGACGCTATATTGACGATTTGATTTTTATTTGGGATGGGGATTTAGATTCACTCAACACTTTTTTTCAAACACTCAACACTAACGAAGTTAATTTAAAATTCACTATGGAAACACATACTCATCATATCAATTTCTTGGACGTGTCGATCCATGTTGACCTAAACAATGTTATACAGTACAGACCAATCTCTTTAAGAAACTCAATTCAAGAAACTCCTTTCTCCACGCCAGGAGCAGTCATCCCAGGTCCCTTATACACGGGATCCCCAAGGGGCAATTTCTTCAATATAAGAGATTATGTTCAGATGAGACATTATTTATCAAACATTCCAGGGACCTTAGCTCAAGGTTCGAGAAGAGGGGATATGACAAGAAAGATGTAGATATAGCCTTTCAACAAGCCAGTGTCATAGATAGAAAAACATTGATTAAATATAAACAAAGAAAGAAACGTGAGTTTGTCAGTCCTTTATTCATTACACAATTCAATGGTCAGGCGAACCAAATTAAACCAATTGTCCATAAACATTGGAATACCTTTAAACTAGATTCGGACCTTGATATGGTCACTAAAGAAGGCCCTAAATTTGTTTTTAAAAAGGCCAGATTATTGGCATCTTCGCTATCCCCCAGCCTTTTTTCCTCTGCACCAGATCGTTTATCGAATATTCCTTCTGGTTTCTACACATGTGGAAGATGTAGTTTGTGTAAATATGCTAAATCTATCAAACATTTTCAAACGATCTACCCAAATTTTAATTACAAAATTTCCACATTTATCAATTGCCACACAAGTTTTGTGGTATATATGATATCCTGTGGATGTAATAAAAAGTATATATGGAGAACCATTAGGCCCCTCAAAACCAGAATGGCAGAACATGCTAGACTAATAATAAAGAGAGATTTAGAACACCCGGTATCAAGACACTTTCTGCAGTGTCCCAAAGGGGGCATTGCTAATTTCCAATTCTCTGGGATTGAATACATTGCCATGGGTTAAAGGGGGTGATAGACTTAACACCCTCAACAAGAGAGAGATGCATTGGATATTTACCATGGATACGTTACACCCTAAGGGGTTAAATGTAGAATGGGAGTTTAAACATTTTCTCATGGATTAATTCATTTAACATCTAATTGGTTTGGAATGTACAACTGATTATTGGTTCAGCGGTTATTCACCTTTATCTATTGACAAATGGTTATTTTTTCAATATCTGTTCATTACCTATAGGGATAGACTAGATAGACTAGATCTTTTCGTCCCACGCAATCTACATATACATACTTTTATATGTTTTACTGTACATCTATTCATATGTCTTTGAATCTTGGTGTTTATGATAATGTTATATATTCATTTGATTTTTGGACCTAGGGTGATACCTTATAGTGTTTTTATTATTTTTGATTAAATAGTGTTTTTATCATTTTTCATTGTTGTACTTGCAGTACAAATACGTGTTTTTAAATGTGTTTTTGCCGATGTATTAGGATATGTGTGTTAGTTCCTTTTTTGATTACCAATTTATCTACTTATTCTGTTCATGATTGGTAGATGGATCTAAATCATCATGCTACCTGAGGTAATCAAGTAATATCCTTTATATATGAGCTGTTGTGTGTCCTAACAGACCACTCTTTGTGAGAGCGTCTTTAGGAACTCTGCCCTATGTTCTTTTATCAATAAACTATTCTAAAGAAGACCCTCGTGTCCTGTGATGTGCTGGTGGGCTGTGCCACGATTTTTTCCATTACTCTAGACTATTACTCCCTACCTGGCTGCACGCCGCTGGTGATACGCTGCTGCAAGCTTTCATTTGGATACCAGCTGTGACCTCCTCCCTGCTATACACAGCTACCCATTCCGGATAAAGAGGCAGGTGGTTACTTATCATTGACGAGCCGCACTGGGGCTGCGTCAGTCCAGTGATGGAGTCTTCGGTTCGGGGGCCCGTTCACCCCCCTCTACCATAAGGAGGGATTTGCCCTGACTGTGGCTACTAAGTTCCATCGCGGGGATTCCCCTATTTCCTGATGCCGTGCTGCCCGTCATCGGAGGCTGCTGTTGGAGGAGATGCCGTCTCCCAGTGATTGCACAAGATTAATAATCATCTTTCCCATTTCACCTACCTATGAGTAATTTTACTATGACACGATCGTGCTGCAGGTGGCAGCCAGTCGGTAACAAGCCTTTCATTTATCTTTGTTTATCATTACCTTCCTATACATTATCCTTACTGGCAATTGCTCACAGGCTGACACACATGGTGTGTCTATTACAATATTTAGAGATATTTATATACAGCGTATCCCCAGTCACACACCTCTACAATAATTTTTTTGGAGCACTGGATTGTTTGGACTGCTCTGTGGTCTGAATTTCTATACAAAATGTAGAGACGAATTGAGGCCCACGGTCGGATACTATGGTCAGTGGTACCCCATGAATACGAAAAATCTCTTTGACAAAGATACAGCAGAGACTGCGACTATTCTAACACAAACCAGTGGTAATCGCCAAAAAGACCAAAGTACACCCAGTACATGCTGGATACATGCCTTAAACTTCCTTAAACTAGACCCAGCATTTCTGCATTGATTAATGGCCCATCAGATTAACAGCGGGGGCCCTGGCAGTCCCATTCAAACTGAATGGGATACCAGGGACCCCTGCTGTGTTAATCCTATGGGTCATTAGTCAATGTAGAAATGCCTTAAACTTGCCTTAAACTAGCCAGGTTACACCCAGCACATACCCAGAATGTAACCGGGCTAGTTTAAGGCAAGCTTTAGAATAGTCGTGGTATTGTCTCTATCTACTATGGTAGCTGAATTGGGTAGGCCTTTGAGAGGGATGAAGTGAGATTGTTTTGAAAATCTGTCAACGACAACCAAAATAGTATTCATTCCTTTAGAAATAGGAAGCTCGACAATAAAATCCATAGAGAGATGACTCCAGGGGCGTAGCATGGTAGGCCACCAGAAGGTTCGTCTGATGAGGTCAGAAGTTCTTCTGGTACCAGGATGACTGGCAGACTTAGATGAATGTCCCCAGTCTAGAATCTCTTACGAAATTGAGGAGCAGCATATAGACAACCATCCGGCACCTCAAGACCATCGGGAATGTGTGTTTAAGTAGCCAAAATGTCACCCAGGACATCAAAAGAACTGGCAGAAATAACATATTTGAAAGGAAGTATAGTCTCCTATATATCTTCAGACTTGTCTTCGACCACCAACTGGCGGGACAGTGCATCAGCTTTCAGGTTTTTAGACCCGGAAATATAAGAAATAAGATAATTGAATCTAGAGAAGAAGAGATACCAACGGGCCTGACGACCTCCATGCCGACGGCGTTTTCTTTGTAAAGCAAGTTTTTATGATCTGTGAGAATGGAAATGGGATTTTCAGTACCTTCCAAGAGGTGCCTCCATTCTTGTAGTGCGAGTTTGATAGCGAGGAGCTCCCTGTTGCCAACGTCATAATTCTGGTTTGCCGAGGAAAATTTCTTAGAAAAGAAACCGCAGGGTGAAGCTTGGCTTAAGGGGATTGCCTTTGAGAAAGAATATCGCCTGCGCCAACGTCAGATGCGTCTACCTCCAGAGTAAAAGGTAGTTTGGGATCTGGGTGACACAGAATAGGTGTAAAGCCAAAAGCTTCTTTGAGAGATTTCAAGGCTTAAAGTGCCGCAGGTGGCAAGGAAGAGGTGTTAGCTCCTTTCTTTGTCAAGGCCGTGATAGTAGCTACAGTAGAAGATTTTTTTTGATGAATTTGCGATAATAATTAGCAAATCCTAAGAATCATTGAATTGCTTTCAAGGAGGTCGGCTGTGGCAATTCTAGCACTGCCTTGAGTTTGGCAGTGTCCATGGAGAATCCGGTGTCCGAAATAATATAGCCCAGGGAAGAAATGGAATTTTGGTGAAATAGCCACTTCTCTACTTTGGCGTATAGAAGATTCTCCCGAAGGCGAGACAAGACCAGCATAGTGTGATGGATGTGTTCTGAGAGAGATTTAGAGCAGATCAGAATGTTGTCAAGATAGACTACTGTATGACAAAAATATTGAGAAGATCTCGAAAAATCTCATTTACGAATTCTTGGAATACTGCCGGAGCATTACAAAGGCCAAAGGGCATGACTAAATCATGACTAAATATTTGTAATGCCCATCACGAGTGTTGAAGGCCGTCTTCCATTCATCGCCTTGGCATATGCGGACAAGATTATATGCTCCTCGAAGGTCCAATTTGTAAAAGATAGTGGACTCTAGTGGGCAGCGGAGGCAGCGGAGGCACGCCTGGAGGGTGGATAGTCAAAATCGCTCAAGTGTCAATGAGTCAGTCACCCACCCAAGTGTCAATCAGTCAGTCACCCACCCAAGTTTCAGTCACCCACCCACCCAAGTGTCTCTCAGTCACCCACCCGTCAGTCAAGTGTCAGTCAGTCACCCACCAGTCAGTCACCCACCGACGTATAAGTCAGTCACCCACCCAAGAGTCAGTCACCAATGACTGCTTTAGCAATTTTGAAGCGGGGGCATCCTGACACTGGTTAAGGGGTTCAGGAAAGTAGTCATTCACATCTGGCTTTTTTTTTCGATTAGTGAGGTAAGCCGACATTTTCACACACACACACACACACACACACACACACACACACACACACACACACACACACACACACACACACACACACACACACACACACACACACACACACACACACACACACACACACACACACACACACACGTAACTATGTAACAAGGTCTAATTGTAGTAAAGTATAAATGTAATACAATAAATTAAATGTTATGTAAAAAACGGATCTTGTTATTACTGTAGTTCTTACTGGGAATTTATTACATTTCTTTTTTAAAGGTGGGGCTAGGGCGGGGCTGGATGGTGATAAGATTTTTTGGTTCGGTGTGTAGATTTTTGGTTGGTTTGTCAAGCACTGCTTATTTGTACTGTAATTTTTGTATCTGTATTACCCTGTACTGTTATGTGTGTGTGTACAGTGTGTACTGTTGTGTGTTGTGTCCCTGTGTGTGCTGTGTCACTGACTGAGTTTTTCCACCATCCCTAACTGAGCCTATCCCCACGTGCCATACCCCAGGCCCCTCCATAACCAAAAACTCCCCTCCACCGGTCCCTAACCAAACAGGCAACCAAACCGCCCCCCACCCCTGTGTCCTACCTCCCAGCATTCTATCCTGTCAACCGCGGGCCGTCTGGAGCAGGTTCCTCCTCTGCTACCACCCGGTAAAGAAGGCTGCAGTCCCCCCACATGCCTAACGAATTAGATCATCCAACTCACCCCCCTCTGGGCCCTGCTACTAGCAAACACGGGTACAGGCTGTGGGGCCCCGTCCCTACCTTCCCGGTTCCTACTGTGCTGCCGCCCGGTACAGCAGGCTGCAGGCCCCCACTTGCCTTCCCTCCCCCTCCAAATCCTCCACCCTGGCCCTAACAAAGTTGATCATCCAACTAACCCCCCAGGCCCATACTGAATCCCCCAGGCCTTTTGTCACATTGGATATCTTGATACTCTTTGACAAAGGGCTTTGCCCGAAATGTGTCAGAGTGGTTAGTTGTTCCTGTTTTTTGGATGTCTCACGCAGTCACTCAATAAATTAGTTTTTATTATTGGTGTGCCGTTTTCCTCCGTGCTATACCCCACCGCAGTGCTCCACTTTTCCCTCGTTCGAGGTGTTTTTCCTGACATTGGATGTCTTTGTCTTTTGTTGAAAATATTAAAATAAATAGATTGCATTTTAATTAGGGGAACCAGATTTACAAAAGTAAAAACAGGGAAACATTAAAAAAAATATTTATAAAACAAATGACATCACCAACTGTGCCCCTTCTCCTTTATGTCTCTCCGCCCCTTTCTGTCCCCCTTCTCTCACACCCACTCACCCCATTCTCTTCTCTATCTCTCTCCCATCCCCTCCATTTTCTCTCCCCCCCATCCCTCCATTCTCTCTCCCCCTGTCCCTACATTCTCTCTACCCCATCCATACAGTCACTCTCTCCTCTCCATCCTCTTTCTCCCCCATCCCTCCATCTCTCCCCATTCTTTGTGTGTCTCTCTCTCCCCCATTCTCTGTGTGTCTCTCTCTCCCCATTATCTGTGTCTCTCTCTCCCCCCATTCTCAGTATCTCTCTCTCTGCCCCATTCTCTGTCTCTCTCTCTCTTCCCCATGTGGTCTCTCTCTCCCTATGCGGTCTCCTCTCTATCCCCATGCTGTGTCTATCTCTCTCTCTCCATGCTCTCTCTCCCCATGTGGTCTCTCTCTCTCCCATGCTGTGTCTCTCTTTCTCGCCCCCATTCTCTGTCTCCCTCTCTCTCTCCCCATGTGGTCTCTCTCTCTCTCCCCATGTGGTCTATCTCTCTCTCCCCATGCTGTGTCTATCTCTCTCCCCATGCGTCTCTCTCTCTCTCTCTCTCCCATGCTGTGTCTCTCTTTCTCGCCCCCATTCTCTGTCTCCCTCTCTCTCTCCCATGTGGTCTCTCTCTCTCTCTCTCTCTCTCCCCATGTGGTCTATCTCTCTCTCCCCATGCTGTGTCTATCTCTCGCCCATGCTGTCTCTCTCTCTCTCTCTCTCTCTCTCCCATGCAGTGTCTCTCTCCATGCTGTGTCTCTCTTTCTTCTCCCCCATGCTGTCTCTCTCTCTCTCTCCCCTCCATGCTGTGTCTCTCTCTTTCTCTCTGCCCGTGCTGTGTCTCTCTCTCCCCCATGCTGTGTCTCTTCCTTTCTCCTCCATGCTGTGTCCCTCTCTCCCCCCCCATGCTGCCTCTCTCTCTCCCACTCACCTTCTCCCTCTCTCCCTCTCTCTCCCCCCATGTGGTGTGTGTCTCTCTCTCCCCATGCTGTCTCTCTCTTTCTCTCCCCCATGCTGTGTCTCTCTCTTTCTCTCCCCCATTCTCTGTGTCTCTCTCTTTCTCTCCTCCGTTCTCTGTGTGTCTCTCTCTCCCCCCCATGCTGTGTCTCTCTCTTTCTCTCCCCCATGATGTCACTCTCCTTT